>NC_139955.1:4532492-4832492 GCF_963454915.1 Gymnoscopelus microlampas
CTCAGAATAGGGACGCTAGGATTCATGTGATTGAACAATAATGCACTGTGCATTTTACTCTGCACAAAGTATCGTTTTAATGTCATTGTGTCACCCTGCCTTTGGGCATACTGTACTTGACATGAACATGCTGTAGCTCAATGGTATAAAGTACATGTACTCAAGTACTGTACTTAAGTACAATTCTGAGGTATTTTGTCTTCAGTATTTACAATTTTCAATACTTTTACTTCTACCCCACTACATCTCAGAGCAAAATACTGTACTTTTACGCCACTACAAAAACTTTAGTTACTATTTACTTTGTAGATTTCGATTATTATTACAAAACACACTAACCACTTCAGCCGTGTATATTTCGGCCATTTGTGATCTACAAGCTCACAATGCGTCGCGATGCGACATATTGTGAGCTTGTAGATCGGCTGTTTTCAAAAGATATTTTTTACACATTTTCAACTTGTGAGTACTTTTGCTTTGGTGCTTTAATTAATTTTGACGATGATACTTTTGTACTTTTACTCAAGTCAATTTTGAACTCGGGACTTTTCGTAGCAGAGTATATCTACATTGTAGAATTGATACTTTTACTTAAGTAAAACATGCGAGTATACTTCACCCATCACTGTATAAGCTCTTACCCATATAGAGAGTATACTGACATTATCTGAAGCTACAATGAACCGCTGGTGCAGTGCATTTGGTGTGGCTGGTTGCCAGCTCAACCTCCTGTCATTGTCCGACAGGCAGCAACATGGCAGCCTTCAGTTCACACTGTCCCACCTGAAAGTACCATTGTTGCTGCGTCAGGGAATCCTTTCATATTTTTGGGCATAACATGCTGAACAATCTGGCTCTGGAATTAATCACAGCTACAAAAAGAGAGTGCTCTCTATTCTCTCTCTCTCTCTCTCTCTCTCTCTCTCTCTCTCTCTCTCTCTCTCTCTCTCTCTCTCTCTCTCTCTCTCTCTCTCTCTCTCAGTGTCTCTTTAACTTGCCCTGTCACTGTTAAAAGTAAACGTACAGTGTTCCAAATTTAACTTGAGTAAAAGTATTGGAATAAATTTTTTTTTAATGGCTGATTTACAAGCTCACAATGCTTGATGTATACGACGAACGTGTTTGTGAGCGCGTAGTTCGGATATTTTTGAAAAGCCAAAGTATAAAACAGAGCTTAAGTGGTTCATGTATATTTTGTATTAATAGTCTAAATCTACAGGGCGCTGATGGCCTATAGTGGTTAAGGCGCATATACCACATAGCCTGACAGCGAGTTGCAGGATCGATTCCCGAGCCTGACGACCTTTGCTGTGCGTCACACCCCATCCCTCTCTCCCAGTTTCTTGGCATTCTCACCTGTACTATCCAATAAAAATACCAAAATAATAATGATAATAATCTTTATCTACAAAGTAGCTAGTAATTAAAGCTGCTAAATAATTGTAGTGGTGTAAAAAGTACAATATTCGCCTCTTCTAAGATGTAGTGGAGTAGAAGTATAAAGTATTGGAAAAATGTAACTAGTAAAGTACAAGTACCTCAAACTTGTGCTTGGGTGCAGTACTTGAGTAAATGTGCTTAGTTCCCAGTAGTGGAAAAAGGACTATTTTTACAATTAAAACTTTACTAAAGTACAAAAGTATTGGTATAAAAAATTGCTTACTGTAAGTACAATACTTGAGTACATTAGTAACTAGTTAGAAGTACTCAGATATTTTTACTTTAAGTAAAAGTAGCAATACCGCAATATAAAAATACTCGGTTACAAGTAAAAGGGCCTGTGTTCAAAATGTTACTTGAGTAAAAGTGCTAATGTTTGAAAATAGCCGATCTACAAGCTCACACGTGTCGCGATGTGACGCGTTGTGAGCTTGTAGATCGTCTATTTTCAAATTGCCAATGTATAAAATAGGGCTGAAGTGATTAATATATGTTTTATAATATAGTCATTTATATCTGCTAAGTAACTAGTAACTAAAGTTTTCAAATAATTGTAGTGGAGTAAAAGTACAATATTTGCCTCTGAGATGTAGTGGAGTAGAAGTAAAAGTATTGCAAAATTGGAAATACTCTATGTAAAACTAGTCCAGATATTGCGTGGGTCAAGGATCAGACATGGTAGTAACTTGCAGGTTTATTCGGGTGCCAACACAGCGACAATAGATGTATACTGTAGTCCACAGGTATCGTACTGAATGAATGAGATGCACGCCGGGGTACGGCGGCCTCACTTGGACTCAGCTCACTCTAGTAAAGTAAAAAGTAACTCAAAATTGTACTGTACATGTACTTAGTTGTACTTAGTTACTTTCCACCACTGCTCGGCTGTACGTTCAGCGCACGTACGTGCAGCCCTTGACATGGACTCTCATTTGGGGGCCACAGTTAACAATTGTTTTCATAAATAATCAGATAATGCATTTGATCTCCGCGACCAGACCATGAAATTAGCGTAAAATAAGGTAATATAGTTACAAAAAAGATGGTAAATGAGTCAGAACCCAAAGAGTTGTGTTTAGAATATGTATTGACCCATCAGTCAAAAACATTTGACTATTAATTTAATAATATTGTATTCTTGATTGATTGATTGATTGATTGATTGATTGATTGATGGATTTAATGGTTTATTAACACGATTGTTAACAGTACATGTAGTACAGTCAACAGTCATGCTTAAAGAATAACACAAATAGCCCCGGGGGCTTGTTTCCATTGTGGTCCATTGTACTCAATTCATAAGTTCAATCCTCACACTCAAGTAGTGGTTCTCAACCTTTTTTGGCCGCAACCCCCCAAAGTAATCATATTTGAACTGGGGACCCCCCACCCTGATAAGCACTTGTACTTGTAGGAGTTGAGGCATTCAATTTAGTTTGACTCACTTCCACAGATAAATATTGTGAAAATAGCAGATCTACAAGCTCAACGCCTCGAAACACAAGGCGTTGTGAGCTTGTAGATTGGCTATTTTCCCAATGTTTGCCTCTTTCTCATGTTATTTGACAATTTGGCCAATGTTTGAATAGTTTTTATAGTATAGTTTGTTGATTACTTTTGATGCAGCAATGGTCTTCTTCTTTTTTTAGGTATTAAAAAGATTTTTTTAAAAGTCATTAAATTGCCACTTCACTGTCATCTGCGGACCCCCCCTAGGGGTCGCGACCCACAGGTTGAGAACCACTGCTATAGTGACTGGTTGGGGCATCTGACCATGTGTCAGTTTGGTCCGTTTCTTTTTTTTTTACAATGGTACCGGTGGTGCTCCCAACTCGTAGTTATGTAGTCTGGGAGTATTCGGCTTGGAGCCTGGACAACAGGGGCGCGGCCACTGTGTTGTGATTCAAATGAACAGCCAATGAAGAAAAGGGGGCGGGATCCGCATGCAGTGGGTGTTGCATCTAAATAGGATCGACGGGAAGCAATTTCCCCTTGAGAAATTTCGGCCGCCATTGTTGTGTATTGCTGTTTGCCTCTCGTCGGACTTTTTAGACGAGTTGCACAGCTCTCAGACCGGTAAGAGGCGTGTCCGCTCAGATTTTGAGCCTAAGTTACATCCCACCCACAAATACCAGGGCTCTGGCCCAGAAGTTCCTCGCCAGAGCTGGCGAAAACTTCTGGGAACTCAGATTAGTAGTTATGTTGACGACTCTGCAAAAAAGCCCACAGCTATAGTAACACTTAAAACAAGGCGGATGGTTAGGTTAGGAATAGGGGACTCATGGTTATAGGGCAGGGACGCGGGAAGTACTTTAGAGCAAGGGGTGCTGGTAAACGGGACACATGCACGCGCGCGCCTCGTGCGCGCGCGAAGCGCGCACGATTTTTTTCGGGTTTCCCGCGGATAAAGTTACTTTTTTGTTACTTTATTTCGGTGTTAGGGTTAGGGTTGGATTAGGGTTATGTGATTTAATTATTTTGGGGGAGCCGCGCCCACCGGAGAAAATCTCTCACACACACACACACGCACGCCTTCAGCCTTTTTTTTTTTTTTTCCTCACAACGGCAGGGGGTGCTGCAGCACCCTCAGCACCCCACTTCCCGCGTCCCTGTTATAGGGTTAGTGGTGGGGGGGAGGTTAAGGTTTGGAATAGGGGACACAATAGCTAGGGTTAGGGGGTTAGGACTATAGGCATAGGGAATGGATGGTTATTATAGGATTAGGGGATGGGGAAGGGTTCGTCTCGGGGAGTCCCATCACATCTGATGTATTGTCAAATCCTTCTCGTCGACTCGTCAAAAAACATAAAGGGTTCTGGACTCCCTAACCCAAACTCAAAAACGAACCTAACCCAGTAAGACCTGAGGTGATTCTTAATTTTTTTTTCTAAATCCTAACAGTTTTTTTGAAAAAAATAATAATATTTTTTTCAAGATTTTTCAAAAATAGCAGATATACAAGCTCATAGCGCGGCACTCGGTGCAGTCTGGGCCTTTGCCAGACTGCCAAGGACGACTTTTATGACCTTTTCCGTTTTCAGTGGTTTTTCCACCAGATGGCGCTTGTTCTTTAACACACGAGTGACCATTTTCATCCTCAAAGTCACACAGATGCAGGAGATCACGTGATCGAAAGATCTCCACCACCATTGACTTCACCATTGACTTCATGCTTTGACTGCACTTCCTGTACTGTAAACAATCGTGCTAATAAAGTATTCAATCAATCAATCAAAACCACGTTTGCCCGCCAATGCTGTGAGAATGAGTTATTTGGCTAATAATAGCACATATAATCCGACTGTTTACATCATAGATATTCAACTGGCGGCCCGCGGGCCACGAAAAAAAAATTTTTTTTTTTTTTTTTCATAATTATTATTTATGTAAATATATGTTCGTTTTTATGTTATCAAAGTTAAAACAGTACACATCATTTATCCTTCATTAGTTCTTGAAAGGCCATCTTTCATTGGAACTTAACTTAGAACCTTAAATAGAACCGAATTAGACCCGAAAAAAGGTTGATTTATATTGGTCAAATAGAACCAAATTAGACCCGAATTAGACCCGAATTAGACCGAATTAGACCCGAATTAGACCCGAAAAATTTTGCGCGCGTGCGCTTCGCGCACGCACGCAAACTGTGTGGCCCCCAACTCCAAATTATTTTACAGTTGTGGCCCCCTGCCTAATCTAGTTGAATACCCCTGGTTTACATGGTAGCCTAACGCTACTAAACAGATTATTCGCTTACTGAAAATCCAATTAGGAAATCGGTAATTCCATTAACCTTTTCACCGACACTTTCCCATTGACATGCACACTTGGACCGTGCACGTTTTGACCGGAAGGAGAGCCGAGTGTGTTTGTCTGGAGCCTGGTCCTGTACCCTGCCTGGGGCTGTGATGGCAGAGGATGTTCTATTGGCCCGTTAGGCTGCCATAGCAGCATCATCCAGGAGCTGAAGAGGCATTTTCAGTGGTGTAAAAAGTAACTGAGTACATTTACTCAAGTACTGTACTTTAAATACAATTTTGAGGTATTTTTTGGGCGGTGTAGCCGCCCCTATATGTGAGGTTGGGACTTTGACATTTGCTGCACTGTGATTGGCCACCCATTGTACCCCCCTAACCCTGCACTGTGATTGGCCACCCATTGTACACCCCTAACCCCTACACATTCAATGCAAATCTACACTTTTCTTTAAGTGAGCTTCCATCACTGTGATGACCACTAGCTGCACTGTGATTGGCTGACTCTATTGGCTGACTCTATCCAGCACTGTGATTGGCTAGCGAGACACATGATGAAATTAACAACCTATAAATAGGCCTATGCACTTTTAAAAAAAACATTTTTTTTAAGTGAGCTTCAAAAAAAAAGTGCAGACCACTGTGATGACCACACCGCCCACTTCACACTGGGTGTGATTCTTTTTTACTTTAATGGAGTATTTTCAATTTTCAGTACTTTTACTTCTGCTCCACTACAGTTACTAGTTACTTTGCAGACGTAAATTATTGTATTATAAAACATACATTAACCACTTAAGCCCTATTTTATACCGTAGGCTATTTGAAAACAGCCGATCTACAAGTTCACGACACGTTGTGAGCTTGTAGATCTGCTATTTTCAAACATTTTAGTACTTTTACTTTTGGTACTTTAAGTATATTTTGATATTGTGGCATTGCTACTGTTACTTAAGTAAAACATCTGAGTACTTCTTCCACCACTGGGCATCGTATTCCTCTCAAAGCCACGGCAGCCAGTTGGACAAACCCCGAGAAAACTCTCCAGTCTGCTGGCGCTTTCACAACAACATATGGCACCAAACATCTTATGTACATCGTTGACTTTGGGTGGAAAGCTTGTAAGTCCGAAAACCGTAGCCGATCTACAAGCTCTGTGAGCTTGTAGATCGGCTATTTTAACTACTTTTGTACGGCACTCTTGTATGATGTATGTATCCATTGGAGGGAATTGATTTACACAAACAACTTCAAAAGTTGAAATAGGGACATGCAAGGTTTCTGCCCGACAACGCGTGTGTGTGTGTGTGTGTGTGTGTGTGTGTGTGTGTGTGTGTGTGTGTGTGTGTGTGTGTGTGTGTGTGTGTGTGTGTGTGTGTGTGTGTGTGTGTGTGTGTGTGTTCTAAACATTCCGTGCTCCCTGTCATATTGTACATCCCATATATTATATATTTCATAAATCCCTTGGAGGGCAAATATTATTATGAACAGCAGCATCCTTTCTCCGGTCTAATGGATGCTCATTTTTCTTGGCTTTCGCTCCCCCCGCCCCCCGGCCCCCGACTCCCCCCCCTCCGACTTCTGCCAACCTCATCTCAGCGTGTCTTGGCTCGGAGCGTCCGGTAAAACCTGTGGGCTTCTCATTCGGTAAACTCCTCCATAAAACACATGCCTCAGCCAGAACAAAAAAAAAAAGGAAAGCGTTTTCATGAGTCATCAAAACTGGCCAACAATACGGATTGTTGGAGCTGGCCGACTATTATAGGATCATCACAGAGATGCACCCACAACGTAGCAGCCAGCACCAGTCATGCCAGGGACGTCCCAATACAGGATACCGGAATCAGTCAAAATGCTTGGAAATGCCCTGAGTAAGCTGCTTCAGTCTCTCCCTCTCACTCACTGACTGACAAACACAGCACGCACATGCACACGTGCACGGCTGCACGCACATACACACACACACACTCACTCACTCGCTCATTCAATCACTCAGCCGCGCGCGCACACACATGCACACACAGACACACACACACACACACACACACACACACACACACACACGCACACGCGCACTCTCTGTCTCTGTTGGTTGGTTCAGTGCAGTGTGATGGATATGGGACCATGTCCTCCAGGAGACATATTCCATTATGGTGCTGCCACACTTCTCTGTCACAGTCCCATCTGCCGTCTAATCAATAACCATACAGCGCTACAACGCACATACATGCACACGCGTGCGTGCATGCGCGCGCGCGCACGCACACACACACACACACACACACACACACACACGCACACGCACACGTCAGAGGCTGAATCAAAATGATCAAACCAGAACAAATAGCTTATGGGCATCAATCTCTCAGTCTCCAGGCAGTGTATCACTCAGATAGACCTGGTACAGCGAGCTGCCTCTTACCTGTCTGTCTGCGTGTCTGTCTGTCTGTCTGTCCGTCCGTCCGTCTCCGCGGTGGCTGTCCGATCAGGCTGTGTGGATTCTGAAGACCCCGGGTTTAAACGGTCATGCCCTCCTATTTGGGCGCTCGTCCGCAGAGCACAGCCGCGCTCGGCTCTGTGTGTGTGTGTGTGTGTGTGTGTGTGTGTGTGTGTGCGTCTGAGCGTGAGTGTGAGTGAGTGAGGTGTGTGGAGAGTGGCTCAGAGAGAGAGAGAGAGAGAGAGAGAGAGAGCAGCCCTGCTGCCTAGCGCGTCTCCTCCTGGTGTCCCCCGCTCTCCCGGGTCATATCCAGCCGCTCGGCAAACCGCAGCGCCGCGGAGTCAGGAGGAGTCCGGGGGGGAAGGGGGGAGGGGCTCAGAGGAGCAGAGTGGTCGCGGAACGGCGAGCAGCGCGGACGAACGGCACCTCCTCCTACATGTCTGTCAGTCTGTCTGTCTGTCTGTCTGTCTGTCTGTCTGTCTGTCTGTGCACGGCGCTACAGCTGGAGTCTTTAACTCTGTGGGCTGGCTGGCTGTGTTCTGCCTCCGATGTGTGCGTGTGTGTGTGTGTGTGTGTGTGTGTGTGAGAACACACTGCCTTCTCTCTGCGAGGATGATGGTAGATCTGCAAGATGCTGAGAGAGAGAGAGAGAGAGAGATGGAGAGAGATTTAGAGACAGAGAGACAGAGAGAGAGAGAGAGAGAGAGAGAGAGAGAATGGAAGAGAGAGAGAGAGGGAGAGGGGTTTAGAGAGAGAGAGAGAGAGAGAGAGAGAGAGGAGGGAGGAGCGAGTCTTCCCTCCTCCTCCATCTATTGGTATCAATCTATCAGGATCATACGTAGTGGTGGTTGACTCAAGGGGTGTGTGTGTGTGTGTGTGTGTGTGTGTGTGTGTGTGTGTGTGTGTGTGTGTGTGTGTGTGTGTGTGTGTGTGTGTGTGTGTGTGTGTGTGTGTGTGTGTGTGTGTGTGTGTGTGTGTGTGTGTGTGTGTGTGTGTGTGTGAGAGAGAAAGGTACAGAAAGCAAAAAAAAAGAGTAAAAGACAGAGAGCTCTGCCGGTTGTTTGTTTGTGGATGTTTAGTATGCTAATGACCATGTTTGAAATAGCGACATTAGTGCCATGTAATTGTTCATAATTTTATGATGGTTGTACAGACACGCACGCGCGCGCGCGCACACACACACGGACGCACACAGAACTCCTGCATACATTAGCAACCTATCACTTCTATCAACATACTGTATGAACGTGACCTGTAACCTCTCAGGTGCTGAGGAGAGGAGAGACAAGGCACAGGTTTATTTAGCACATTCAACAATGAAAGGAAACGATGCTTTACAACTGTGTGAAATAAAAACAGCAAACATTTTGGTGCAGAAGAAATGATGAAGAAAAACCTCAGTAAAAGGCAGCTGCAAAAAGAACTTTCTTTTTTCCCCCCTTTTTTTTAGCTTTGATTTAACCCATTAAGACCTGGAACGCATCTGTGTCATTTTAGATTTCTTCGGCTATTCAAAAATAGCAGATATACAAGCTCATATGCCGCGCTATGAGCTTGTAGATCTGCTGTTTTTGAAAAATCTAGAAAAACATTTTTTTTGATTTTTTTTTTCCAAAAACTGTTAGGATTTAGATTTTTTTAAAGAATCGCCTCAGGTCTTTTAAAAGAACTACTGTAGGGAACTGGGAGTTGGTTCCAGATACTGTGATGCATAAAAACTGAACTCTGCTTCTCCACGTTTAGTTCTGGGCTCAGAAAGCAGACTCACCATGTCCCAGGTGAGCTTAGAGGTGTGGATGGTTGGTGATTCAGTACAAGAATCAGAAATGTATTTTGGCCCTAAACCCATTAACCAACTATAAAAAGTGCTCCTCGGAGCACAGGTCTCCGCCAGGTCAGGTACGTTATTGTGGCCTCCTGGTGGCGCTATAATAGGCCAATGTGAAAAGGGTGTCATTTCTTCTTAGGTCGTTCACGGCAATCGGACACTGCATTCATGATGGAATATGGGAAATCGGACAGATCCGTGTTGATCACATGACTATAGAGATACTTTGTACCAATTTGCATGACGTTTGGATAAAATCTGTAGGAGTAATGTAAAAACATCGGTTTTGCACAAATCGGCCTCCAGGTGGCGCTATAACAGGCCCATGTGAAACATTTTCTGAATTGGCATTAGGGATGGGACGATATCAAAATGTCATATCACGATAATGGTGGCCAAAAATATCACGATTACGATATTATCACGATATTAGCGCGCTGCTTAGAAAATGTCATATCACGATAATGGTGGCCAAAAATATCGCGATTACGATATTATCACGATATTGGTGGCCAAAAATATCACGATATTAGCGCGCTGCTTATAAAATTCTGAAAATGCTAGAAAAATAGTGAAATCACATGACCTGTCATTTCTGTTAAAGAATATTTATTGTCTTGTCACACAGGGCAATTTGTAAACATCCAAGACTGTCTCACATGGAGGTAGAGAAAGACAATGTAAACATACATTTTAATAACACCACAAGTAATCTCTCAACTTCAATTATTCACAATAAGGTCTCTTCTCTTTACATAAAACACAATATTTTTCTTCCAGGCTGCATGTCTAGCAACACCCAAAGAGACTGCTACAGTGCAACCAAACAATAGTGCAACTGTAATGCAACTATGCAAGTGCAAACTGTATTTCATACTTTCTTTGAACCTTTTTTGAAAACAAACTTGTCCTGAAGGAGACTCCTAATACTGAACAAACACTCTATAGCAATGAGTACTATCAGAATATAGAGCTATTTAACACTTATTTTAACCAAAGCAAATCACTTACCCTACCTTTAAGGATGATTTAATTTTAATATAGTACAAGAATAGTGTAACTATCTGTAAAATATAACCCCCCATTTATTTAATAAAATTATGTATTGGGTTATAGCCTATTTGTCTCAATATTCGTCACATTCAGCCCTGGACTTCACTGACTGCAGGGGTCACATTAAAATCACATATTAGAGATTTTATGTATTTTCCCCTATTTTCTGTATTTTTCACTATTTAAAATATAGTATTTCTTAATTTTTAATAATTATAGCTTGTAGATTTTTTTTCACCATTTGAAATTGTTTTAAAATAAAATGAACAGTTTTCCCAACCGACAGAGTCAGAGACAATATTTAGCCTATATATGGTTCTGTATAAGTGTATGAGTCAGTTTTAGCAGCTTTAATTCTAATTGGCTACTGTAGACTGCCTATCAATTTCATGAGCCTGGGTAGGGCCACCTGGCCTGGCGGAGATCTGCCCTTTAGCGCAGCAGCACAGCAACAGCAAGTGAAGGCAAATTTTAACTTAAACAGGAGCTGCGCTGCGGAGCCCTGCTTCTAAAATTTCGCAGTTTTGCGTGCGTCAGCACCTCAAGCCCGTTGGATAAGCCACCACTGAGTGAACATTACATGAGCATAGCGTTTACCTTGGTAAAGTGTTGAATATTCAACCAGCTGGGTTTAACGAGACAGCGGCGCAAAATGAAAATCCGATGTTTCCCAAACGTGCTGCCACAGATGATCCAACCATCTTATAACAAATGTAAGCACATGCCAAGATAACCGAGTTTATATAGCTGATTCTGAGCTAAACATATTTGTTTAATTTCGAAGTTTTTATATTTAAACTTTATGATGAAAGGCCGCGGCGGCCTCACACATAGCAGCTGTTGTTAATGAGCAGCACGAAGCAGCTTGACTGAAGCCGATTGAGAGCCAGCTCCTCGCAGCGCGCACTGGAGCGGAGGTTTCTTTGCGGGAGGGGACAGGGGAGTGGAAGTTTTTTGGGCATTTCATTCATTTTTATTTGTCCAAAAAATAACACTACCGTATATTCTCTATCTCAGCTACGGACACTTCGTACTAGTAGCCTACAAGGGACAGCGAGGCGAGTGCAGCCAGTGCACTGACTTGCTGCGACGCTGATATTACACTCGCTGCGACGCTGCCTTTTACACCCGCCTTCTTTGGAACTGTATCCTGTGCAGTCCACACACATATATATATGCATGCTCACAGTTGTTTCCGTTTCCTTTGATTCTCTCTAGGCCGGATATGAAACCTGGCAAAGCAAATGGGCACCAATCTTTTTTGGTCGAACTTTTTTTTAATTTTTTTTTTTATCACGATAATTACAGACCCCGCGATAAAGTTATCGTTGTTGGTTTTTATTGCGATGTACGATAATATCGTATATCGTCCCACCCCTAATTGGCATCCAGGGAGTGTGTGCGCACAGTTTCGCAGCGACCGGGCCAACGGTGCCGGAGATTAGCTGGTAACACACAGACAGGACACACACACACACACACACACACACACACACACACACACACACACACACACACACACACACACACACACACACACACACACACACACACACACACACACACACACACACACACACACACACACACACACACACACACACACACACACACACACACACACACACACGGACGGAGGGACGGAGGGACGGACGGAGGGTAAAACATACTCTCTCGCCATGCCTTTCGGCCTGGCGGAGACAATAAACCAACAGTACAGTTTAGAAAATATATTATTTGACAGACAGGGAGAAAGCGTGAAGATCTGAGAGCTGGAGAGTGGATATGATCCACTTTCTTGGTATTAGTAAGGACTCGAGCAGCAGCGTTCAAAATCAATTTGCAGTCGTCTGATCGATTCTACTTTTTTAGGGAGACCTGTAATAGCTGTAGTGGAGTCTACTGAAGATGAATGCATGGACAAGTTGTTTTTTCCTAAATCTTGCTAAGACATAAATCCTTTAATTCTTCATTTATAAGACCCTCCAGAAAAACGCAGGCAAAAATCCTTGATTATGCACGCTAAAACTCTTCATTATGCGGGGTAAAACTCTTGATTATGCACGCTAAAACTCTTCATTATGCGGGCTAAAACTCTTGATTATGCAGGCTAAAACTCTTCATTATGCGGGCTAAAACTCTTCATTATGCGGGCTAAAACTCTTCATTATGCAGGCTAAAACTCTTCATTATGCGGGCTAAAACTCTTCATTATGCAGGCTAAAACTCTTCATTATGCGGGCTAAAACTCTTGATTATGCACGCTAAAACTCTTCATTATGCGGGCTAAAACTCTTGATTATGCGGGCTAAAACTCTTGATTATGCGGGCTAAAACTCTTCATTATGCGGGCTAAACTCTTCATTATGCGGGCTAAAACTCTTGATTATGCAGGCTAAAACTCTTCATTATGCAGGCTAAAACTCTTGATTATGCGGGCTAAAATCCTTGATTTTGCGACGAAATATGCAAGGTTTTCGCATTTTTTTGCGGTGAAATTGCGGAAATTTGCTGTGAAAGTTGTGAAATATGTGGCAATATGCGGAATATTGAAATATGCGAAGAATTTGAAATTAGGGCTGGGACTCGATTAAAAAAATGTATCTAATTAATTAGAGGCTTTGTAATTAATTAATCACAATTAATCGCATTTTAATCGCATATCAATATTTGACCTGAGAACAGTGAAAAGCATTTTTTTCAAATGGATTATGGCATATGTCTTTAAGTACATGTACTCAAGAACTGTACTTAAGTACAATTTCAAGGTATTTGCACTTGACTCGAGTATTTCCAATTTCTAATACGTTTACTTCTACTCCACTACATCTCAGAGTCAAATATTGTACTTTTACTCCACTACAATTATTTGAAAACTTTAGTTATTAGTTACTTTGTAGATTTCGATTATTATTACAAAACATACAGTAACCACTTAAGCCCTATATTGGCCATTTGAAAATAGCAGATCTACAAGCGCAATGCATTGTTAGGTTGTAGATAGTATAGTAGTTTAATTAATTAATAAAAATCGTGCGCATGTAACCCCCCCCCCCCCTAACCAAAAATAGGTGTGATTAAAATGCGTTAATTTTTTTAACACGATATTTTTTCTGTAATTAATTGATCGAAATTAACGCGATAAAGTCCCGGCCCTATTTGAAATAATTATGTGAAAAGTTGCGAAATATGCGATGCGAAGCGCATATTATGCAATGCGATGAGCATATTATGCTATACGCATATTATACGATGCAATGTGATGCAGCCTTTTTGAAAAAAAATTACCCCCGCATAATTATGTGCCATTTTGCTGATTATTGCTGATTATGTGGTAAATTATGCGATCACATAATCACATTTTTCTGGAGGGTCTAATTTATTCGTAACCCATCAAGACCGGGAACTCATCTGTTTCACGATTTTTCAAAAATAGCCAAAGAAATCTAAAAATGACACAGGTGCTGCTTTCCCGGTCTTAATGGGTACAGCTGATAGTAGGCTCACTTTGTAATTGTGTTAATGTGGCTGTTGTCATTCAGGTCTGAGTCCATGACTACACTGAGATTCCTCATTTGGATCGTGGTGTTTAAGCTGCGCACTGACTTTTAATCCAAAAACCAACTACTTCTGTTTTGTGTTTTGTTAATTGAAAAAAAATGATGGGGCATCCAATTATAGATTTGTTCAGTGCATTTGCCCAGCATTAGTATTTGACTACATAGTTCTCTCGTTATGTAGATGTGCGTGTCATTTGCATAATTATTGTAACATATTTCGTTGTCCGCCATATTCTGAACCAGTGGGAGCATTGTAGATGTCCCACAGAGGTCCCACAATGAAGCCTCGCAGAGCGCTGCATGTCATTTTTTCCCCCTCAGATGTGTAATCATAGAAACAAAAATATTAGTCCCTGTCCTTTAAAGGAGTATAGTAGACTTATAGAAAATAAGGTGAACTACTCCTTGGGTGAACTACTCCTTTAATTATGATTGAAACCATTTTAGCCAGAAAGTCCAACGTAGGCCATTGATGAAACTCCTCCATCCTCTCCGGTCTTGTGCCCCCCGATCCAGTTGTTGCTGTGACAGCCCTTGCACCTTCATCCCCTGCTCTGTGGTCCTTCTCCAGGTGGCCTCCTCTAGGTCTTCCTCTCCGTGTCCTGCCTCACGGGTTCCATGCTAGAGCATGCTTTGTGATTGAATTGTGCTGTCTTTGGAGTGTGTGCCCTTCTCCAGTTCCATTTGACTTGATGGCACGGCTTGAGGCTCATCCCAAGCAGTGTTGATTTTGATGTAGTCTTTTGAATACAATTCCATTTAGTTTTAGTCATATTTTAGTCATCTGAAATGTTTTACTTTTTGTCTAGTTTAGTTTTAGTCGACTAAATCTACAGTTGATTTAGTCGACTAAACTGTATTTCGGCGATGCCTTGATGGCGTCGTAATGGCTGATTTTACATTGTAGATGATTTTGCTTGTAGATCTGCTATTTTCAGAGAGCAACACCTGAGTGCAACCAAACATAAAATGACTTGTCTTTTACTTCTACTGGATCTCTTCTCTATAGTCCCTCTCTATAGTCCCTCAGTTAACATTTTACTCTATTTTTGACGCAATTGTCAGTATATTTAGTCTTAGTTTTAGTCATCATAGCTTAGTTTTCATTTTGTTTGTATTTCGTATTTTCAATGGCAACGCTTGTTGTGACGGAGAGCGAGCCGCAGGTGAGCGAGTCCCCGTGCCAAACGTGTTCAGCCGACTCAGTGCTGTTTGAGTCGCAAGGACAGAATCGTATATCATCATGTCCCCTGTCAACATGCAATGTCGTGGGTTTGATTGATTGATTGAATACGTTGTTAACACGTTTGTTAACAGTACAGGTAGTGCTAGTACAGTCAAAGGCTATGCTAAAAAGATAACTTGAAAAAATGCTAAAAAGATAACACAAAAAGCCCCAGGGGGCTTGTCTCCATTGTGGTCCATTTTACTCAATTCATCAGTAATACATACAGTACAATACAATACAATATCAGTAAAAAAAAACTCAGTAGCATTAAAAAGGTATATTTAGAGAAATAAGGGGTGGTAGTAGCAGAGTATGCTACGACCACCGATGTTGGTTTATAAGTTGAAAAAGACTGCTGGCAGAGTAAGGCAGCAGGAGGATTTCAGATGTTGTATAATATGTAACATTTTAGAATGTAAATGGTCCATCAGCTCATTGACTGAGACCCAAGAGCAAGCCTGAACAAACACAGCATGTCATTCATCTCAATAGGGCCACCCTAAAGTATTTTTATTTAATGTCTCAATTGTTTCCATCCCGTTTCAGCAACCATATTGAATTCCAATACCGCCAGGTTGGTTCCCGTAGACGGAGAGCTGCAATTGTCCATCTACGGGAGAGAGAAAGAGAGAGACTAATGCTGGCTAAACAACCCGCTTCAACCCATTCAATTCGGGAACGCGTCGCTGTCATTTTAGATTTCTTTGGCTGTTCAAAAATAGCAGATCTACAAGCTCAAAAGCGGCACTATGAGCTTGTAGATCTGCTATTTTTGAAAAATCGTGAAAATGTGTGCAAATCTTTGAATACATATTTTTTAAAGTGAACATTTGTAAAATATTTTTGTTTCAGGGACCCCCCAGAAGCAAAGATTTTAGTTACAAAATGTTTGCTTTAAAATATATATATATTAAAAGATTTGCACACATTTTCACGATAGAAAAGAAATAGCAGATCTACAAGCTCATAGTGCGGCAGTTCCGCGCTATGAGCTTGTAGATCTGCTATTTTTGAATAGCCCAAAGAGATCTAAAATGGCGGAGATCCGTTTCCGGATTGATTGGGTTAACATGGATTTAAACCAGGGCTGGAAATGAACTGCATTCTATCAGGAGCACACATGTATAATTAAAGGAATAAAGGACACCCGCACACTGTCTGCACATGCTCAATAATAAATATTCAATTTAATAGGCACGGTCAAGGTCCTTCCGCAGGCATATGAGCGGGCATATGCCTGGGGAAGGACCCTGCACTGAACCCGGTGCCGATTAAAACGATGTCTTTATTTAGCAAGTGGCGACAGTGTGCCGGGCGTCCTTGACTCCTTAGATTATTTGAGTCTACTCCGCCGATGCATCTGTCACCATGAAAACGTTAATCCTCTTTAATTGTTCCAAAGACAAATGTTCATTTCAAATCTCCATTACTCTGTAGATGTTATTCATTCACTCTTTAGAACATTTCTGTCCAAACTTGCGCTGCTACTAGAGTCGGTGGTTCTCAACCTTTTCTGTGTTCGTGGCCCACTCATCTGACCGCTTAACACGGCAGCCGATTTTCAGAGCCTGTTTTATTTGAACACATTCACTGCCAGGGTTTTTTTTTAAACAGGCTAGAGCCTCTGCCAGCATTTTTGACGATTTTCTTACCTTTTCAAGTGGTCACAGAATATTTATCTCCAGTATGATCGATCCCCTGGCGGTTGCTAATCACGGAGGGTTTCACTGTGCTTCCGTGAAGAATTCATCGCAACCTCCCTTTCCCTTTTATATAGTCTCGCGTAGCCAGACCCTGCAGAAAATGAAAAACAGCGACCTCTGTTTTCTGATATTGTCTGTGGGGTCTGGCGGGAGGAAAATGGAAGACTAGTGCGCAGGGAAACTCCGGTTTCATGTCTGCCTTCAGCGCATCACTTCCGGTTGGTGCGACTACGTTTTCATTCCCACTAACAATATTTCTACACGGAACACTAACACCACTTCTCCCAGAGAACATGGATGGTTTTGGTTATAAGCCCACTTGTTTCTATGATGAAAGAGTAAGTTAAAATGTGAATATCTTTCCGTGGTTTTGTCCGCTCCGAGGACGCTATTGTTAAATTAGTTTCGGCTAGTTTCGAGGGGGGAAGGGTGGATGGACACGTGAATCCCGCCCACTAAATTTGATTGGGTAAAGCGCGGCCCGCTTCCTGATCTGAAGGCACGACCACTTGTAGCCAATGCGCACACGTTATGACGAACCCGTCCGACAGATTCCACCGCAGGGCAGAATCTGTTCTTGAGAGATTACCTTTTATACGCCGTTGAAAATAGCATGTCTCGCCAAAAATACATAGTAGCCGAGATACACAATATATATATTTTTTTTTTCAAGATGTTTTAAAATGTCTTTGTCAGGCAATGTGTTTTGATCAAGCAATCAATCAATTGATTTATTGGTATGACAAGGATATCTCTGTATCACTTTTCAAGGTTTTAAAGGGGAAAAATAATTGTACATTTATTTATTCAGAACTTTATATTATTAAAATCTTAGAGTTTTTTTTATTTTTATTCGAGAGCCCACTTGCACTATCCTCACGGCACACCAGCGGGCCCCCGGCCCACAGGTTGAGAAACAGTGTACTAACTAGAACACATACTTACCAATGAAATGCCTCCAGTTGGCCCACTTCTATGGTGCATGGCTCAAATGTGTGCTATTGAAAAATAGCAGATCTACAAGCTCATAGCGCGGCACCGAGTGCCGCGCTATGAGCTTGTAGATCTGCTATTTTTGAAAAAATCGTGAAAATGTGTGCAAATCTTTGATCATGTATATTTTTCAAAGCGAACATTTTTAACTTGAACGTATGTTGCTATAATATCAGTGGTTCTCAAACCTTTTTCATGTCAAGGACCCCCAAAATGATATGTATTTGGCCGTGGACCCCCATCTCAAAATATGTTCCAGGGACCCCGCAAAAGCAAAGATTTGAGTTTGAATCCCAGAAACAGATTATTTCTGATGGAAAACATCAAAGCGAAATGGCAAAAGAATACACCTCTCTGGCAGAACCTGTCTACCAAACGCATTGAGTGCAGTCAGGGCCGTGTTAACCCAGTGGTGTAAAGTAATAAGTACATTTACTCAAGTGCTGTATTTGAGTACAATTTTGAGGTATTTTTGCTTTACTAGAGTATTTCAGTACTTTTACTTCTACTCCACTACATCTCAGAGGCAAATATTATACTTTTACTCCACTACAATTTGACAGCTTTAGTTACTTTGTAGATTTGGATTATTATTACAAAACATACATTAACAACTTAAGCCCTATCTATATTTCGTCCATCTGAAAATAGCCGATCTACAAGCTCACAATGTGTCGCGATGTGACGCATTGTGAGCTTGTAGATCGGCCAAAAAAATACACTTCATACATTTGAAAACTTGTGAAATGGGACATTTTGCATAATGACTACTTACTTTACTTGTAACAGAGTATTTCTACATTGCAATATTGGTACTTTTACTCAAGTAAAACATCTGAGTACTTCTTCCACCACTGGTTGTAACCCAGTGAGCTGCATGGGCTGGAATGAAATCCTAGCAAAGTATGGCGAAGCACCCACATCACAAAAAGGCTGACAATTCCCCTTATTTGAGTTATTTAAATCTGTCACGCCGGCATCTGAAGTGTATCGCCTGTGACTGACTGGTGCGTTCAACTAAGTATGGTAAATCCATACACTGCAGATTCCACTCAGATTATTGGATTTGTATGTTGTAACTGGCAGAAAATTATTGGATTTGTATGTTGTAACTGGCAGAAAACATCAAAGAATAAAAACATTTGAGTTATTCTGTTCAATTTGGAAGTGAAACGTGTTCATAAGGACAATAAGGACAATAAGAAGAGCGCTGAACTCATTATCATTAATCATTCTATGAATTCACCAAATCTCTGTCTGTCTGTCCCCCAACTCGAAAAGCGTCTGACCAAACGGTCTCAAACCTGCCCTTGTGTGTCTCCTATGACCTTGAGGTGCGTCCTGTTGAATGGCAATGCAGTTTCAGAGTATCTAAAAACCACAAATATCTGTATCTGTCTGACCGTTGATCTGAGGAGAATGACGTTCGTACCATTTCGCAACACGTTTGTGTCACCAGTTTTCGTAGGCTGCACTAGCCTTCCTGTTTTCGTGTATAGAGGGGCGGGTTTAAAATCAGCACGGAGAGAGAATGCGCCTGATCCCATTGCTTCGCCGATCTGTCCGTCAGCCCCCGTCCCGTCAACACAACATTACGAGCGACGCCCACTGCACTTCTGGTTGGTTGGGGAAATGAAACACTTTTCATTTCCCCAACCAACAGGCTTTTGTTTTTTTTAGCAAAACTAAACAATAAAAGCCTGGAGATTGAGGCTATACCAGTTTTTGTGACCGGCTGAGCTTTGGAACCCATCTGCGTCATGAAGGCAATATAAGTAATAGAGAAAATGAGAGAGTTGAGAAAGTGAGAACGCAAGACGTACGGTTCTGGAGCGACGACGTGAGTTGAGGGCTTGTATTCCCGACTTGCATGGCCCGAGTAGGCCGGCGCCCCTTAGTTATTAATATATAAAAGAACAGCATTCATTTGTTCACACCAATTTAGGAATGTTATGCTGGGGAGTGCGAGAACCGACAGTTCTTGGTTCTGCTTTGAACGAAATGGTTGAAAACACAATCTGTTTTCAAGCCCTATGCAATGATAACATAAGTTTGACAACAACAACTAATCATGCCGTTAAATTGAGCGTGTTGGATTAGTTCACTTTCATGCTGTGCTGAATCGGACGGTATCGAATTACTCGCTCAAACACCAAACGCTGCTTTGTAAAGTGTCCAAAGCAAACTGCAAGTCATAGTCAATGGGATAAACATGACAGACCACTATGTTCCCCTTAACCCATTCAATCCGGGTACGCATCGGTGTCATTTTAGATTTCTTTGAGCTATTCAAAAATAGTAGATCTACAAGCTCATAGCGCGGCACCGAGTGCCGCGCTATGAGCTTGTAGATCTGCTTTTTTTTTTTTTTTTATCGTGGAAATTTTAGCAAATCTTTGAATGTGTATATATATATATTTTTTCTTTTTAAAGCAAACATTTTTAACTCAAATCTTTGCTTCTGGGGGGATTCTATACAAATGTCTTCTAAATCCTAGTTTAAAAATGTGTGCTACAGAAAAAAAAAGATATTCAAAGATTTGCACACATTTTCACAATTTTTCAAAAAATGGCTATTTTTGAATAGCCCCAAAGACATCTCAAAATGACACCGATGCGTTCTCGGTCTGAAAAGGTTAACTGTTAAAGAGAAGAAAATCATAAAATGAAGGAATGGTTGGTGGATGTGGTGATAAGAGAGAGAAAGGGAGGCCGGGGCAGAAGGAGGAAGGATTCGTCACAATCATCTCTCATCTGATAAAAGAGCAGGGACGTTTACAGACAACACCAGCTGCATGCTAAATACAGTACAATACTCTTTCTTTCTTTCTTTTCTCTCTTTCAGTCATTTATGTTATGGCTGTGCCTCTGCTATCCGTGCAGGGCTGATAGCACTGCGTTCCACAGCAATAGGAAATGAAGAGTGGCTCCGTTATTAGTGTCAACCTGAATGGAAGGACTATCGACAGACACTCAAAATTAGGGCTGTGTGTGTGTGAGAGAGAGTGTGTGTGTGTGTGTGTGTGTGTGTGTGTGTGTGTGTGTGTGTGTGTGTGTGTGTGTGTGTGTGTGTGTGTGTGTGTGTGTGTGTGTGTGTGTGTGTGTGTGTGTGTGTGTGTCATCACATGGGTTCAGAGATGAGGCAATTGTCTTCGTGTCTGCAACCAAATACGGGCAGACAATCTGACAGGCTGACGAATTGATCGATCGACCCAGCTGACAGACAGATAGTCTGTGTCTATACCTGTCTGCGTTACCGCATCCTAAACTGCTCATAACAAGGCAATAAAAGACTTAACGATCCTTGACATGTCACCTAAACCCATTGTAAACAAGTTGGAACTCATTTGGCTTCAAATCAGTGGTTCTCAAAGTGGGGTCCGTGGATCCCTAGGGGTCCTTGAGGAGGTTCCAGGGGGTCCCCCAGTGAAATTAGTAAATATAGCATCAAGATCTGTTTAACCAACGTAACCAGTTTATAGTTTTTCCACACTCCCCATTACTTTGCACATTTGACCCTAGGTATTTAAACTCCTTCACCCTCGCCACCTTTACTCCTTGCGTCCTCACCACCGACTGACCCTCTGCCCCTCCTTACTTCCTCATATGCAACAGCACACTTCCTCTACCGGCATCCTATCATACTACTTTCTCTAGGTCAGTGGTTCTCAAACTCTTTCATGTTAAGAGCCCCCAAAATGATATGTATTTGACCGCGGACCCCCATCTCAAAATATTTTGTTCCAAGGACCTCCAGAAGCAAAGATTTGAGTTACAAATGTTTGCTTAAAAATATATATATTCAAAAGTTTGCACAGATTTTTTCAAGATTTTTCAAAAATAGCAGATCTACAAGCTCATAGCGCGGCACCGAGTGCCGCTCTAGCTATTTGAAAATAGCCAAATTATATATTATCATTATATATTATTAAAATTATTGTGATGCTATATTAACACATTTTGCCGGGGACCCATGTTATGGCATTTCTATCTCTGGAACCCCAATTTATATTGTTAACTCTGAGAGTGTACAATAACGGGTCCATTTGGTTCCATTAGTCCATTTGTACACTCTCAGAGACCCATAAAGGTCCATTTGGTTCCTAACTATCCATCATTTAGCTGGGGACCCCCTGGAACGGGGTCAAGGACCCCTGGGGGTCCCTGGACCCCAGTTTGAGAACCAATGCTCTATACTTCTCCATCAACACTCTCGGTGTGAACGGCGTGTCTGTAGTGCTCCTCCTTGGCGTAAACTCTTAGCCTATAGCTTCCATTACTCTTTCCCACAGCGTCATGCTGTGGCTCATCAGCTTTATGCGTCCATAGTTACTACAGCTCTGTACATCGCCCTTGTCCTTGAAGTTCTGTACCCCATACCAATGCTATTAACCCATTAAGACCGGGAACTATTATAGAAATATTATATTCCAGTCGGGTTCATCCTGTTGAATGACAGGAACAGAAGCTGTGAAAAGATCCCTGCTGTGTGGTTACAATTCTAAGGCCCAAATGAAGATAGATACATAAATGATTTAGAACAGGTTGGCATTCTAAAATATCCATTACAGAACGCATCTGTGTGTCATTTTTAGACTTCTTTGGCTATTCAAAAATAGCAGATATACAAGCTCATAGTGCGGCACCGTGGCAAAATCTTGGATTATATATTTTTTAAAGCGAACATTTGTAAAGTATTCAGTTCCTCCAGAAGCAAAGATTTGAGTTACAAATGTCCGCAAAAAAACAACCAAAAAAATATATACGTATATTTGCACAACTTTACAAGTTATAATCCCGGCACTCGGTGCCGCACTATTAGCTTGTATATCTGCTATTTTCGAATAGCCCAACAAAATAAACAAATGACACGCAGATGCGTTCCCGGTCTTAAAGAGTTAAGGGGAGTCATTCCTACCCTGGTGAGGAATGGAATCGACATAGTCTATAAAGTCACTGACACCAGCCTTCTGTCTTCCAGTAGAATCGGCTCCGTAGAGATGCTTAGCTTGGCCAACCCCGAATTCTGTGAGGAAAAGCACACAGATCCGACCCGTTTTACTTTTGGAGCAATTCCTGCCACACCAAGGTGTTCATCTGCACGGGGAGGCCCATTCGTAACCCTATAACCCTCAGGATTTTACCGTGTGAATTGTAAAATGTGTTTGTAAAATAGTAAATGGCGCATTTATATGGCGCCTTTATCCAAAACGCTTTACAATGTGCATTACATGCACCCATTCCGGTGGTGTAAAGTCAGTGGTGGAAAGTAACTAAGTACATTTACTTAAGTACTGTACTTAAGTACAATTTTGAGGTATTTGTACTTTACTTGAGTATTTCCAATTTCCAATACTTTTACTTCTACTCCACTACATCTCAGAGGCAAATATTGTACTTTTACTCCACTACAATTATTTGAAAACTTTAGTTACTAGTTACTTTTCAGATATAAATTATGATATTATGAAACATACATTAACCACTTTAGCCCTATTTTATACATAGGCTATTTGAAAATAGCCTATCTACAAGCTCACAACGCGTCGCTTAGCGACGCGTTGTGAGCTTGTAGATCTGCTATTTTCAAATATTTAGTACTTTTACTTTTGGTACTTTAAGTACATTTTGATGCCAATACTTTAGTACTTTTACTCAAGTCATTCTTTTATTTGGGATTTTTACTTGTAACAGATTATTTTTATATTGCAGTATTGGTACTTTTACTTAAGTAAAGAATTTGAGTACTTTTTCCACCACTGTGTAAAGTAACTAAGTACATTTACTCAAGTACTGTACTCAGGGCCGGATGCAGACAGTAGTACTAGGGTGGGCAGGAAGAAGTGTCAGGTGGGCGACTCCTTAGTTACTTTACACCACTGCTAAACGGAGACTCTAGGAGGCAGGGAGAAGGAAGAGGCAGTCAGGTAGATGGCGAGCAGAGTGTCGGGGTAATTATGCATGAGGAACACACTAAGTGTCACGCTGGAAGGTTTGGCGCTGGACTAACAGATGGTAATGCCCCGTCACTCCCGCTCTCCTGGCAGACCTCTAGATTAGAGACGCTGCAGCGCCGCGTCACGTTCCGTATCCCCTCCACACGCCGACAGCACAGGCACTGTCACACACATGTCCTATTTTTAACCACTTTCAACCGGCACGGTGTCCACTGGTGTAGAGCAACTAAGTACATGTACTCAAGTACTGTACTTAAGTACAATTTTGAGGTATTTTTTGTGTTTCCAAGTTTCAGTACTTTTTTTTGTACTACTCCACTGCATCTCAGAGGCAAATATTGTGCTTTTACTCCACTATAATTATTTGAAAACTTTAGTTACTTTGTAGATTTTTATTATTATTTTAATTTTTTTTTTATACATTCTGTCTGAAAACTTGAAGTGGGACATTCTGCATAATGAGTACTTTCTACTTTTGGTACCTTAAGTACATTTTGATACCAATACTTTTACTCAAGTACTTTTTGAATTCCGGACTTTTACTTGTAACAGAGTATTTCTACATTGCAGTATTGATACTGATGATATTGATGATAAAAAAAATGTAGTACTTTTTCCACCACTGATGGTGTCCCAGTTCTGGGCAATTCATTATAGGTGACATGTTGTTAGCTTGTATATTGGGTATCTTTGCTATTCATCATACACTAAATATGAAGTGGGGGTGAGTCAATTTAATTGATTATTAATATATTTTTATGTATAAATTAATAAAGATACTCTATAAATATATATTTCTATATACATTAATAAAGATACTCTATTTCCCAAAACGTTGTGAGCTTGTAGATTGGCTATTTTTGGTATTTTTGTGTGACACTGTTGTACGACAAAGTATATAGCTCTAAAGTGTTTATTTCATGCTACACTGTAAGTACATGCAGCCTCGAGGGAAATAGTTCAGAAGATCTTGTAATTGTTAATTAGGATGCGGAGGAGAGACTTTAACAAGGTCAACACTGTGTAGCTGTTGTGCTACACTTCTGTACGTACGTACATACATACATGCATGTTGATCAATGCCTTGTTTTCATCTGCTTAATTATCTCTGCCAGGCAAGAATGGCCGGGAGGCGGGAATTATATTTCTGCCCCTGTCCGTGTGCGTCTGTGCGCGCCTATGAACCGTTCATCTCAGGCACCGCTGGTGTGAAACTTTGCACGCACACTCCCAGTATGCCAAGTATGAACCTCCACTACAAACGTTTCAAATCGGCCTCATGTTGGTGCTATTAAAGGCCGCTTCACGTCTTTACTCTCGAACTGGCAGTTGTAAGGTACAAAATAATAATCGGCCCTGGATTCCTTGGACCACATAGCCCTCACCCGTTGGCCATTTCTGCCTGACACTATTTTTCACCATTTTGTGTTTTCTTCAAAACAGTTTTTGCTGCTCACTCCTACTCTGACAAAACCAGTGTTGAAAAAGTACTCAGATATTCTCAGATAAGTAAAAGTATCAATACTGCAATGTAGAAGTACTCTGTTACAAGTAAAAGTGCAGAATAAAACATTTACTTGAGTAAAAGTACTAAAGTATTGCTATCAAAATGTACTTAAAGTACCAAAAAAAGTACTAAAATGTTTGAATATAGCAGATCTTCAAGGTCATGCGACACGTTGTGAGATTGTAGATCGGCTATTTCCAAATAGCCTTGGTATAAAATAGGGCTGAAGTGGTTAATGTAGTGTATGTTTTATAATGTAATATTGTATACCTGCAAAGTAACTAGTAACTAAAGTTTTCAAATAATTGTAGTGGAGTAAAAGCACTCTGAGATGTACTGGAGTAGAAGTAAAAGCAGTGGCGTACCCACCATAGAGGCAAGGCAGGCGGCCGCCTGCCCTACTAAAATCTCGCCTCCCCTAGAAAATAAAGTAAAAGACTGACAGAGAAACAGGCAGTGAAAAAGAATCCAAACAGAAAACTGTCCGTCGGGCCATTAGCCTGTCAGACAGCCAATACACAATCCATTCAGCAGAGCGACCCTCGCCTATATTGATGCAAATGTCTTCATGCCATGGGCATGGGGTGCCAGGGTTGGGGGTCTGGGCCATCACCTGTACTCACCTGGCATAAAAGGGGCTCTGAGAACAGCTTGAGCCATTCATTACTAAACTATTAACATGAAGAGACCACCGCTGAAGAAGAGATTCATCCAGAGGATGCTACCTTTCACCACCGCTGCCAAGACCTTTGCGGCGCCAGGACCAGCGCAATACATACATTGATTATACTTGCATATATATATATATTTTTTTAGCGTTTTTCAGTTTTGTAATCTGTGTAGTGTTGTTGTTAACTTGTTTCCCCCGCAAATTTTCCCTGGGGGAGAAAAAAAATCTCGCCTACCCTAAACGTAATTCCTGGGAACGCCACTGAGTAAAAGGATAGACAATTGGAAATACTCCGGTAAAGTAAAAGTACCTCAAAATTGTACTTAAGTACAGTACTTGAGTAAATGTACTTACAGTAGTTACTTCACGCCACTGGGCTGTTGTAAGGTACAAAATAATAATCGTCCCTGGATTCCTTGGACCATGACGCAACTGCCCTTATAGGCCTCACCCATTTCTGCCTGACATTATCTCTGGAGTCATGTGATCAAGACGTATCAGTCAGGTTTTTCTGATTCCATTCTGGGGCGGCCGGCGTCTCAGGAGGTAGAGCGGCCCGGTTCGATCCCCTATAGAGTTAGGCTCAACGTGTCCTTGGGCAAGATACTGAACTGTTCAGAAGTTCAATGTGGTTCATGGGCATTTTACAACTGAACTTGAATAAATGGTTTGTCTTCTCTCGCACGCGTGCGCACACACACACACACACACACACACACACACACACACACTCACACTCACACTCACACTCACACACACAGGGAGTCAGCGGCGACCTTGGCAGACAGCGTCTATCAGGAGTGACAATGAAGGGAGGAAGCCTCCATTTGTGATAACAAAGCAGCACCAACTCTTAATAAGATGGAGACTTAACAGTCCATTAACCGACTTACATGCACTGCAAACACACGCGCACACACGCACACGCGCGCACGCGCACACACACACACACACACACACACACACACACACACACACACACACACACACACACACACACACACACACACACACACACACACACACACACACACACGCGCGCACACATATGCACTCACGTACAGTACACACCCGCATTCCTGCACACATGCATTGCACGCACATACACAATTTGCATTCAACAGTTGGTTAGCATGGTTTATTAATAGGGATACTGTAGATGCAAATGCACATTGACAAGCTGGAATACAAAATTAGATCGCACTCACACGAAAATGTCAGCATTTGCACGTCCACACACACACACACACATGCACGCACACGCATGCACACGCGCATGCACGCTCGCGCACACACCCACACACTTAATTGGTCAGATTCCCATGCAGGGGTTCGGTGGTTGGCGGCCTGCACATTGATGCTCGCTGTGTCTGTGATGCGTGCGGCGACCTTTCATCAGCGAAAGGGCCAGATGTCACGCCTCACTGCCCGTCCAATAAGCCAATCGGCTCTCATGAACGGCCGGGCTGACAAATGAGACGGTTAATATATCCAGTGACCTCGGGCTGACCCCGGCCCCCCTCGACCCCCCCCCCCCCCCCCCCACCCACCCATTCCCCCCACCCCACACCAGCACTCCCTAATGGTACATTGATTGACTGTTTTGATTATGTGAAGACAAAAGCCACTCACTAATCCAAGGCTGATCTGGTGGTGGTGTTTTATTAGGCAATATTGATATAGCATAGGAGGCCTAGATGAAATGTATGTAATACCACAGGCCTTCTAGGGCTAATGTCGGCTAAGCTGTATAGCTAAATGAATCATCCAGATAGATATCAAACCTATTGGAAAATGATCATGCCGGCCCTGATCGTCTGTGAGCAAATCGCAAGGTTTAATTTTGAACCGCTCACACGCCACACCAGAGGATAATCCTGCCAGATAACTGCTCCTGATCTAGGCTGAGTTAGGGAACGCCCTTACGCCCCCATATTGTCTTCAACCCATTTAGACCTGAGGCCGATCCTGAGGTATAACGTTGTTATAAAGGTATAACAACGAAAAGGGGTTCTGGGTTCCATGGGTTGTGTCATCAAAATGCCGAGCAGACAGACTAGCGCTATCTCAGTCGTGCCACCGGTGCTTGTATGACATAGTATGAACAGGGATCCTTCTTAGAAATGACATTTTCACTGCCATGAGTTCCAATTAGACAGATAGGAAGGCATATTAAATGTGATTTTGATAAATGAATCAATTAGTTTCTCTGGTGGACCAAGGGCAGTAGTGCTTTCATAGTCGCACGGAACCGTTCCCTGAATACCAACACGGTTCCCTCTCATTACCAGTCTGCTTGATTGAGCCAAAGGTACCACTTGCTCACATAGAATATTATATGTGTGTTACTCAAATACATTTACTGAAGTACTGTACTTGTTTGGTACTTTATTTCCATTGGTACTCTATTTCCATACCTCTCAGAGGCAAATATCGTGTTTATTTTATCCACTGCAATTATTTGACAGCTAGTTAGTACTTTGAAAGTTTAGATTATTGATACAATTCATACAGTGCACCCAAGTCTATTTTATACTTCAGATATTCGAAAACAGACGATCTACAAGCTTACAATGGTTAACCCTAACCATTTTTAGGCCACTGGTTCTAATTGTCTCCGCCAGGCCGAAAGGCATGGCCGAGACTATGTTTGTGTGTGTGTGTGTGTGTGTGTGTGTGTGTGTGTGTGTGTGTGTGTGTGTGTGTGTGTGTGTGTGTGTGTGTGTGTGTGTGTGTGTGTGTGTGTGTGTGTGTGTGTGTGTGCGCGTGTCTGTGAACAGCTAATCTCCGGCACTGTTGGCTTGATCGTAGCGAAACTGTGCACACACACTCCCTGGATGTCAATTCAGAACCTCTGCCCCAAGTTTTTCACATGGGCCTGTTATAGCGCCACCGATTTTTGCAAAAAAACATATTATGTTTATATTACTCCTACAATGTTGTCCAAACGTCACGCAAATCGGTACATGTTATCTCTTTAGTCAAGTGATCAAGACAGATCCGTCCGATCTGTCCGATTTTTCACCTTCCAGCCTGATTAGTGAATCCAAACATTGCTGGCCCACACTAACCTACCTCACATGGCAGAGACCTGTGCTCCGAGGAGCACTTTTTCTAGTTGTATTTTCACATTGTGTTATTACTTTTAAAGTAAAAAATCCCAGTACTTCTTCCTCCACTGTTATCCTGTTATCCTACAGTAATCCATGGGCTTCCAGATGGGCTTCACGTTAATCAATGACTCAGTGATTTTACATTTGTTTGACGTAGCATTGGCTGTTTTGCTTTGATTTCTCCGCAGTGCCGCTCCGTTCCCAGCGGATTATCGAAGAAAAAAGTAAAACTTGCAAGCTTATCGATCAAATCCCAGCGTGATAAAAGAAAAACCTCCATGCGGATCTGCAAAGTGTTCAGGTTCTTCTTAACTTTAACAAATCTGAGCTGTGTAGCAAAACGAGAAAAAATAAGGAAAAAAGAAAAACGCTGCAGAAAAATACATGATTGGGCGGTCCAAACTGCATGACATTAACCCTTTAAGACCGGGAACGCGTCTGTGTCATTTTCGATTTCTTTGGCTATTGAAAAATAGCAGATATACAAGCTCATAGCGCGGCACTGGGTGCCGCGCTATGAGCTTGTAGATCTGCTATTTTCTTTTAATTCTAAGTCTCTTTGTCCAGACAACACATCAAGGACTTGGCTGCTGTTATTCATTTGAATGAAGATAAACATACTGTAGTTGCTCAGATTCCACCCTGTCAAAGAGCAGCGCGTTACGCGGGCAGGCAGACAGACAGGCAGACAGACAGACGTACAGACAGGGGACGTGTAAGGAGGTTCTAGACATTCAAAGAGCCTCGGGGCTCCAGGGATACTTTGCCCCAGATCAAATTAGTGAGGAATGTTTTTTGAACTGACTCAAAACAATCTCGTCTGTACATTCTCTCCCCAGTCCTCCGTCCACTGAGAACAACAGAAGGTCTGCTTATTACAGATTAAAAGTGCCTCTCTCTACAGTAAAACTCCGGGTTATGCTACGGCGCACGCCCGGTGTCGCGCATCGAAAATGTGTTGTACAGTGGTGGAAAAAGTACTCAAATGTTCTACTTAAGTAAAAGTATCAATACTGCAATGTAGAAGTACTCTGTTACAAGTAAAAGTCCGGAATAAAAAATGTACTTGAGTAAAAGTACAAAAGTATTGGTATCAAAATGGACTTAAAGTACCAAAACTAAAAGTACTAAAATGTTTGAAAATAGCCGATCTACAAGCTCACAACGCGTCGCGATGCGACGCGTTGTGAGCTTGTGGATCGGCTATTTTCAAATAGCCTAAGTATAAAATAGGGCTAAAGTGGCTAGTGTAGGTTTTATAATGTAATCATTTCTACAAAGTAACTAGTAACTAAAGTGTTCAAATAATTGTTGTGGAGTAATAGTACAATATTTGCCTCTGAGATGTGAGTTGTACTTAAGTACAGTACTTGAGTAAATGTACTTAGTTACTTAACACCACTGGTGTCGTAGCGCTTTAGATCGGCTATTTCCGGAGAGCATGGATCGAGCATTTCTTTCTTTTCCTCTGAGCCCAGAGCGGGCAAAGGAACATCCTTTAGCATGATACAACGGAGACAAACCTGTTTTAACGAAAAATGTTTGAGATTACCTTGCATCGGCTTCAGGGAGAAACTACACGGTGTGCGATATGACCCGGACGGTTGAAAATGTGGTTCATCAAAATATGAAGACCTGACGGGTCTTTTGATGTGCCTTTTTCACAGCCATTATTTCATGTAATACTCTGAGGTCTTTGTAGTGTGGGGGTGATGGCAGATTTAGGCCAGACTCTCACATATGCACTTCAAAAGCATCCGCTTCCCAACTGTTCACTTCTATAGGCTCTATGCACAGCAGCCATTTTGGAGAGAAATTGGGCCTCTTCTTACTTCCTTCACAGGTGTTACCAATGATACTAATGAAGGCTCTGTTCCATTCTGGTCAAACAGAGTCAGGGTGCTGATATTGTGCATGTTGGTTCACTAGAAATACTAGTGGGTCTCAAAGTGTGGTCCAGGGACCCTCATGGTTCCTTGAGAGGGTGTAACTCTGAGAGTGTACAAATGGAACCAAATGGACCCTCCCGGGTCCATTTGGTTCCATTTGTACACTCTCAGAGTTATGGGGGTCCTTGAAATTAAAAAGTTTGAGAACCACTGTGCTTCACTAAATGGAACAGAGCCTTCATTAGTGTCATTGCTAGCACCTGTGAAGGAAGCAAGGAAGGGGCCCAATTTCTGTCCAATATGGCTGCTGTGCATAGAGCCTATTCTATGGGGAGAAACGGGACGGAGAGTCCCGGCGCGGCGGCGCGCTGAAGTGCGCGATGTCCAACGTTTGGGAAAGTGCCGTTGTCAACCATTGGTGGACCTCTCGGTGAACCAATGGGACAGAAGCGTTGACCGCACTTGGCAGCCATTTTGGCTAGGCCTGTCACAATGATTACATAGTCGTCTGATCGCAATTATTTTATATAATCGCAATTATTTGTGCATAATCGTCATAATCCATTCCATGTTAAAAAATGTCATATATTTTTACAAAAATGTCAAAAATAGTGGAAATAGCCGATCTATAAGCTCAAATATAGATCTTGAGCTTATAGATCGGCTATTTCCGGCTATTAATGTGTATAAAGTAATCAAATATGTGTTATTTGTCATAATATGACAAATAACTTTTAGCTTTCGTAAACATAAGTTGCACAGGGCAGATATTATCTGCCCTGTGCAACTTATGTTTACGAAAGCTAAAAACCGCAATAATTTGAGTGATAATTAATTGTACTTAATTATGTAATCGTGACAGCCCTGATTTTGGCTTTTCTACAAGCAAACACTCCAATGCAAGTCAAGCAAACTGCACACCATGAGCTAGTCAACAATGTTTTCGTATTGCGCGTCCATGACTGACATGTATGTGCGTGTGTGCGCGGGCGTTGTAGGCGTGTTCCCTCACTTCTGGAAATAACACGACACCTAAGCCTTGCGTTTCAGATGCGTTGACTATGACGCAACTGTGTGACCGTAAAGTCCAGGTGTGACTCGTTTGCTCAGAGCAGCTGTTTGAATTTTGCATTTTTATTGTGAATGATAAAAGAAAAGGCACGTGTTGACATTTTTGACCCATAAATGTGCTATCAGTTCGGGGCATCCTACCGTTCATCCCCACCAAGCTCCATGATAATGTGTGCAGCCGTTCTCAAGTTATTTTAGCACAGCACGCACGCGCACACACACACACACACACACACACACACACACACACACACACACACACACACACACACACACACTCTCTCTCTCCCCAAGCTCACAACATGTGCATTTGTATATCAGCTCCTTTTATTTACTCACCTATAATGACATGCCAAACATAGGGCCGTCAGGCACCTTGGCTATACAGTAGTTCATTGCCGTGTCATCGTCACTCAGTGTCAAGCGGCTGTGGCCTCGGTGTAAACAAAAGCCTTCTGACGTCAGTTTAAACAGAACCTCTGTGACGTCGGCCGTGTTCTGGCTTGGTCAGATACCAGGGGCAAGCACCGCACTCACTTCCATGCACTTCAAGACACTGATGTTACCTGACCTGTGAGTCAGCGCTCGAACTTTTGCTGCTGTGGAATTCTTCCTAAAGTCACTTTTTCTTCAGTCGTGATGACCATTTTTCATTGGAAGGCTCTGGAATGCCATCAACCACAATGTTGTTTCATTTGAGTTGGGGGTGTGCCCTCAATTTCTTATATTATACATATAAGTAGAAATAGATTAATAACAATGAAATTAGCTATGTCTCTGAAACAGGGCTCAAATGAGTTGCACATTTTATCTAATACTGCAGTTTTTTTTGTTTAGCTTGCCGCAAGCTGGTATGAATTAGAACTGTGTCATTTATTTCTTGTTTGTTGTTAAAGCAATTCACGCACCTGCTACATTGCTGTTGATGTTGTTCTGGGCATGGTGGTTGGTTGCTCCTGGGCCTGGCCTGGTGGATGTTACTTGACCTGTGAGTCAGACACGACCCAACCCCAGTGTTTGAGTCAAAGTACAGATACTCCTGGTCAAATGTTACTCAACTACAAATGAAAGATGCCCTGTCAAATGTGTACTAGAGTTAAAGTAGTGCTTTAGAATAATAATAATCAAAAGTACAAATTACATTTTCTTTTTGTCTCCGCCAGGCCGAAAGGCATGGCGAGAGAGTATGTTTTACCCTCCGTCCGTCCTTCCGTCCGTCCGTCTGTCCGTGTGTCCTGTCTGTGTGTTACCAGCTAATCTCCGGCACCGTTGGCCCGGTCGCTGCGAAACTGTGCACACACACTCCCTGGATGCCAATTCAGAACCTCTGGCCCACATTTTTCACATGGGCCTGTTATAGCGCCACCAGGAGGCCGATTTGTGCAAAACCCATTTTTTCCCATTACACCTACAGCTTTTAACCAAACAAGCAAATCGGTACACAGTATCTCTATAGTCATGTGATCAACCCGGATCTGTCCGATTTCCCGTATTGCATCCTCATTGGCTAAGGTTGGCTTCCAAAGTTTGCAGGATTGGTCAGTTTTGAACAAACTGCCTCCAATCATGAACGCAGCTTTCCATTTCCATAAAATTGCACACGCACATTCCCACTAGGCCGAGGAAGAAATGCCACTTGAACATTTTCAAATCAGCCTCATGGTGGTGCTATAACTGGCCGATTTGCATTTTTAACTATAACTGCACCGATCTGCGTGAAACTTTGCACGCACACTCCCTAGAGGCCAAGGAAAAACATTGGACTGCATTTTTCACATCTGCTTTTTACAGCGCCACCAGGAGGCCGACTTATGTAAAATACATTTTTGGAGATTATTCCTTCAGATTCTGTCCAAAAAACACGCAAATTGGTACACTGCATCTCCATGGTCATGTGATTCTGATGGATCTGTCCGATATTTCATATTCCATCCTATTTGGCTTACAGTGGCTTCCAAAGTTTGCAGGATTGGTCAGTTTTAAACAAAATGCCTCAAAACATGAATGCAGTGTGCAATTTCCGTGAAAGTTTGCATGCAGATTCCCACTAGGCCGAGGAAGAAATGCCCCCCTTTTCACATTCACATCGGCCTTTATAGCGCCACCAGCAGGTCTAATTTAGCAAAACACATTTTTGGAACAAAATGCCTCAAATCATGAATGCAGTGTCCCATTGAAAGGCCTAAGAAGAAATGCCACCCTTTTCACATTGGCCTATTATAGCGCTACCGGGAGGCCACAATAACCTACCTGACCTGGCGGAGACCTGTGCTCCGAGGAGCACTTTTTCTAGTTAATAATGCATTGCTATATTAAAATGTTGACAATTTTCAACAAAAGAATCGAAGATTTGCCCCAAAAGAATATCAATAAGAGTGAAAATGGCAGGTCTACAAGCTCACAACGTGTCACATCATGACGCACTTTGAGCTTGTAGATCTGTTATTATCGTTATATTTGAAATAGGACGGATGATTCACAATTGTACTTTTTCCATTCCTAGAAATGCATTTGAGTCAATTGTCTTTGCAATGTGAAAGTCATGAGTATTAGAAAAAAAAAGTACATCACTCAAGTAAATGTACTGTCCACCACTGCACTCAGCTTCATGCACCTCAAGACACTGTTGTTTCTTGACCTGTGAGTCAGTTCTTGAACCGGTGCTGTTGTGGTCTCCTACCTCAGGCTGTACTGTACCTGGGCCAGCCAGAACACAAGGACACGTGGACATGTCCCCAAGTGTCTGTCAACTCTGTGAGGAAATCAACTGTGACAAGTGACTGAGGAGGCCGTCAGACTGATGCGTGGCAATCAGTGCATGATGATGTTGTCTGGGTGTAGTCTGGAAGTTTGTGACATATGTGCGTGTGTGTGTGCGTGCGTGCATGTCCTTAGCCTAATCTACTGGTCCCACAGGTCCATTTGGTTCCTAACTATCAATTAGAACCAATGGCCTACATAGACTCGGCGTGTGTCTTGGTTGTAGTCATGAATTTGGTTTTAGGGGAGAAAGACAATGTCGCACTAACCCATTGAGACCTGAAGCCGATTCTACATTTCTATATCAGTGGTGCTCAATTTTTGGCCGCGGACCCCCATCAAAATATCTTGTTCCAGGGACCCCCCAGAAGCACAGATTTGAGTTAAAAATGTTCGCTTTAAAAATATATATATTCAAAGATTTGCACACATTTTCATGATTTTTCAAAAATAGCAGATCTACAAGCTTGTAGCGCGGCACTCGTGCCGCGCTATGAGCTTGTATATCTGCTATTTTTTAATAGCCCAAAGTGTAAAATAATGCTTTTTAGCTCAAATCTAAAAATGACACTGTTCCAGGTCTTAATGGGCTAATAGACTCGTGATAGACTGTGTATAACTGTATATAGTTCCCTTTTTCCAGGCGGTGGCATAAACATTTTCCTGTTTCTCATAGCTTCATCTTTGATTGGCTCAGCAGCAGATTTGAAACCGGAAACATACAACACCTTCAAATCTGCTGCTGAGCCAACCAGAACTGCAGTCATTAGTCTATTAGGATGTAGGATACAGGACAGTTCCAGTAGGTCATAATGATTTTGTGGTGTTATATGTCTTTAACGGGAAACAAGTAGAATATTCGCACACACAGTCTTCAATGCTCCCAGAGTGAATCTATTCATGTACAACGTTCCACCCTAAAGAGGTATTCGTTAGGTACATACTTTTTGAATATTCCTTTTTATTTTATTTTATCCAGCACCAACTTAAATTTGGAGGTACGTGAATTTCTTTGGACTGCATGTATCTAAAAAAAAAAAACTCATCCGCATAGAATTTGCTGTGTCATGGATTCATTTTCACCAGAGTGATCAAAGTAAGGAGCCGTTGAAATGTCTGGATGCTTTGATTTGATTGATGTTGAAAACTTGTTTGAGGTTCAGTCTGTGCTTTGGAGATGGTGCAGCAAGTCAACTGGTCTTTTAACCCTGCTGTTCCCGGACTCCCTACTGGCCATTTACTAAATACTAGCTGTTTAAAGTATTATTCATTAGTATAATCATTTTTATTGCACTTTTATTCTGCTAAAATACATTGTTTTGACCATTACAGCTCATCCGTCAATTTCCTCAAGTGTCGAGGTTCCCCGAGGTGAACCACTGAAGCCCTCTATTCCTAATGAAACAGACCTGTGTTGCAGCTGTACTTGGTCTGCTCTTGTTTCCTTATACACCGAATCTCTCGCGACACGTTGTGAGCTTGCAGATTGGCTATTTCTGGCTTGTGTTCCTCCCAGAATAGATTGAAATAGCTATACAACCTACAAGCTCACAACACGTCGCATCTTTTCGTCCCAAATCTTAACAACAACACAAATCTTCTGGGGGTCCCTGGTACAAAACTGCTGCAAGAAATACCCTGAAAAAAAGAAAGAAAGAAAACTGCGATTATGTCCACTAGGCATTACTTTATATTAAAACACATCCACGTTTTGAACGGAGCTGGACGCCGCTGAATGACTCAGGGCTCAACTTTCTGACTCAGTAAAAGTTTCTGGAAGCTGTGATTATCTTGGAGGTCACAGAAATCCCATTATAGGCTATTACATTAAAAATGGAAAAATATGGGGATTACCAACTCCAACCCGGGACGTCTCAGATCACCCGACGTAAAGGTCCATTTTGCACTTTTTATTCTTATTTTAGAAATCATTGGTGTCGGGTGGAAACCTTATATGACCAAAACCGTTCCTTTTGTATTATTATCGTTTTAAAAACATTTTAAAATAGTGAAAATAGCCGATAAGCGACGCGTTGTGAGCCTGTAGATCGTCTGTTTTCACTGCTTTTGTGCGACACTCTTGTATGATGAAGGACGGCGTTTGATTTACAAAGAAATATGGGAGATACACGGTATCTGCCGGGCCGCAATGAAATCTTAGCTCTTACAGGACTTCCTTATCTTGAACCGCTTAAGTCAAGTTATTGCTGTTTTAATCCTCTGGAGATTCTAATTCACAAGATGAACTTTAATCCATTAAAACCGGGAAGACATCCGTGTCGTTTCAAATGTTAGCGTTGGCTATGAAAAAATAGCAGATCTACACTGCAAGCTTGTAGATCTGCTATTCTTTAGGTTTTCTTGAAAGTGTTCAGGCATTTGGAGAATTGGCCTCAGGTCTTAATGGGTTAAAGTGCGTAGAGGTCATTTTTGACAGTCTGGTCATACGGTCATAATGGGGACCGTGGTGTCCTCGAAGGGCCTGTGAAATGTCTCCCTTCGTCCTTAACATAAAAGAAAATGACTCCCTGGAACCACCGGCCGGCCATCGAATGATAGGGGTTTTTATATGAGATGTTCTAATAGTGTGCTTAATCAATACCAAATCATAATTGGTTAAAGTTAAAGTATTGAAAATTGGAAATACTCCAGTAAAGTAAAAATACCTAAAAAATGTACTTAAGTACAGTACTTGAGTAAATGTACTTAGTTGCTTTCCACCACTGGTCAAATGAGTCGACTAGTAAAAATCATAAAATTATGTGTTGTAGCAGTGGGCAACATTTTAATTGTGTTGCATCAAATTTCTATAGAGTGGACAGCTGACTGAAAGGTGTCAATGGGGGAGTGATTAGAGGAGTGGCTAGGTTGAATAAATTACCCATTGTTCACGCCCATTACCTGGAGCTGAGAGGTGCTAGAAGTGGAAATTCTTTAGAAGGGATTATCTCAGTTTGGACTATTATAGATAACAAGATTCAAATGGTCACATCTTCTTCAAATATTTCCAATTTCAATGAATGACACTTCATTTGAAAGCTTATATTCTGTACTTTAATAATCTGTAAAAAACGGACAAACTACAAATGCCTACTTGCGGCCTATAACGTTGTACTCAGTCACATATTCTCTGCCACCACCGTCTGAATTACTGCAAATTGTGATTACTAGTTTTGTTGTGTTTTGAGGATATCTTGAAGCCTTGTTCCAGTAAAAAATAAATATAAGTAGTTGGACATTTATTGTATAATTAATTAAGTAAACTTGAAACGGGTGACCATTTCAGAGGGTTTAAATAGGGTCACAAACAAAATATTGAATTTCACAATTATCTAATTGTATCTCTGCAATGTGGACAAGTCCAATGGATTCCCAGGCCCCCAAAACATGGGGTTAGACACAAAAAGTACTTGTCTAGGAAAAATAATCAAGGAATTGAGCTATTTTAATGTTTTTGTGGCCATCTTGGACGCCATCTTGAAAATAACACCTTAAAAGTGGTCAAACTTTGTTAAACTTTTAGTGTGTTATTCAGGACACCTAATACTACAAAAAACTGTTGAGAAATCTTTTGTTCAAATTTATTTAGGTTTTTTTTCTCATATATTTACCCGCCTAGGTATGGGTGTTTTGACGAAGTCTCGTCAATTCTCGTCCTTGGCAGTGCATGAGTTAACTCATTCACTGCTAGGAAGCCCTTGTGTGTTATCATTTGGCCTAGTCACTTCTTTTGGGATTGTTCTTGTCGACCTGGCTGCTTGTTTGTCTTGCATAATCTGCCAGTGGTCTCCGCTAGTAATTCAGATTGGGTTTCATGCTGGCCGGTTCAAACTCACAGGGCTGAATTGTGAGTCAAATGTCAGCAAACCAATTCATTTTTCATCGCGACGCTCCAACCCGATTCTAAATGAGGTGCGTGAACCAGAACAGAATCATTCCACAGTCTGAAAACCTTTGGGCCGGACAATTACATGACATTTTCTCAAGCAATTTCTCAGGGGGTCACCAAAAGTAGTGCTTTTGTGTTGGTGCATAGTCTGGTTCTTAAAGTGGGGTGCGGGGACCCCCAGGGGTCCTTGAGGAGGTTCCAGGTGGTCCTCGGTAAAATGTGTTAATGTAGCCGATCTACAAGCTCAAAGCGCACAACACGTCGCAATGTGACACGTTGTGTGAACTTGTAGATCGACTATTATTTTGAAATGGGATGTATAATAGGTTTAAAGTGATTAAAGTGATTTTGATGCTAAAATATGGACCTAAGAGGTTTCTGCCCGCCTGCAACAGTATTCTCTATCATTGTATAATGGGCCTTAATGTACCAGGTCGGAGCGTTAATGTGGAAAAGGATTGCAGTCACAAGGGTTAACATCTGTATGAGTTATACCGTTTACACACAGTAAGCTGCCTGCAATCTTTTGTCATTTTGATACAGTTTATGTTTTCGTTGTTTCATTGGCTTCGCTTCCCACAATACTGTAGATAGAGAGTTGCAGAGCGCCGTGTGCGGTGTCTGCTGTGTTCTGTGCTATCGTCAGTTTACTTCAAGGTCAGCACACAGGTGCTTCAGGTCCCTTAGTGACGATGTAGCGTTTGCAGTGAGACCATTAAAGACGTTTAACCCCTTAAGACCTGAATCAGTGGTTCTCAAACTTTTTCGACCCCCAGCTGAAAATATTTTGTGCCAGGGACCCCCAGGAGAGAAGATTAGTGTTGAAAAAGGCAAAATTATTCAAGTATTCAAAAATAGCAGATGTACAAGCTCGCAGTGTGGCAGGAAGTGATGCGCTGTGAGCTTGTAGATCTAGTATTTTTTTTTAAATATTTGATGATTGTGATGCAAATTTTGCTGGGGACCCCCTGGTAGAGTGGTGGAAAAAGTACTCACATGTTTTACTTAAGTAAAAGTATCAATACATACTGCAATATAGAAATACTCTGTTGCAAGTAAAAGTCCGGAATTCAAAATGTACTTGAGTAAACGTACAAAAGTATTGGCATCAAAATGTACTTAAAGTACCAAAAGTAAAAGTACTCAATGTGCAGAATTCAAGTTCACGTTTTCAAATGTATCAAAATCTTTTGAAAATAGCAGATCTACAAGCTCACAATGCGTTGCATTGCGACGCATTGTGAGCTTGTAGATCGGCTATTTTCAAATGGCCGAAATACATAGGGTCGAAGTAGTTAATGTATGTTTTGTAATCAAAATCAATATCTACAAAGTAAGTAGCAATTAGAAGTTTTCAAATAATTGTAGTGGAGTAAAAGTACAATATTTGCCTCTGAGATGTAGTGGAGTATTGTAAAAGTATTGACAATTGGAAATACTCCAGTAAAGTAAAAAATACCTAAAAATTGTACTTAAGTACAGTATTTGAGTAAATGTACTTAGTTACTTTACACCACTGTAGATAAGTAGTTATATATTCAAAGCCTCTCTATGTCACGTTAGCATAAGTGTCAACATTTATCCTGCCTTGAGAGCTCTGAGCTGCCAGCCTGTTTTATTCAACATGCCTATTTTCAATTCGCTAGAGAGGGCTTTTAAATTATCAATTTTCAAGACGGTAAGAATAGCATTGCATTGTGTAGCCTGCCTGACTCTTCTGTAACAACCATAGGCTGCAGCACAATGTCTGGAGGCCTCCGCCAGACACTTGCTTTTATGCAAAGTAAGATAGATGCAGATGACCTTTTTGTATATGTTATTATTATTATGCTAGCCTGGAAGCAAGCCACGTTGGATGGTTTACAGATTAGAGTACGCTGTCAGGTGGAAAAACCTTGTATATCCAAAACGTTTAGTTTTCAGGAAATGGATAAAAAAGAGCCTGTATTCCAATGAAGCCAATGTAGTTATTATTTAGTCACAAGCTCTAATAATACTTTTCATGGGTTCAATATATACATTATGAAACACACGGACACACTTTCACTTATGTTTCTTCTTCCAAAACAGAAACATGTTGTGAGAGTGTGGCTCAGTGCATGGAAAAAGTACTCAAATGTTTTACTTAAGTAAAAGTATCAATACTGCAATGTAGAAGTACTCAGTTACTAGTAAAAGTCTGGAATTCTAAATTTACTTGAGTAAAAGTATTGGCATAAACATGTGCTCATTCACTGCCAGAGTAAATAAATAAATAAATAAAGCCTAGACTGCCAGCGGTGTTTCGATTTCCTTACCTTTTCAAGTAGTCACAGCATATTTATCTCCAGTATGATTGATCCCCTGATGGTTGCTAATCACAGCGGGTTTCACTGTGCTTACTAGTTACTTTGCAGATATAAATTATTACATTATAAAACACATTAACCACTTTAGCTCTATTTTATACCTAGGCTATTTGAAAATAGCCAATCTACAATCTGACGCGTTGTGAGCTTGTAGATCTGCTATTTTCATCATTTTAGTACTTTTACTTTTGGTACTCTAATTACAAAAAAAACACGTTGAAATATCGACATCCGAGGTTTCTGCCTGAGAGCGACGGTTAGGTTTATTGAAGAACTGCAATGCAAGCTCATTACGAAGTGGGAGCAGATGTTCGACTGACTGTACTAAAGCCCACCTGCACGGTGGCTTTAACAGCTGTACTGATTGGCCAGTGTAAAACCCAGTCAGGTAATGACTGCTGCTCGTGTGCACTTAGCACATGGCGCTCACACACACACACACACACACACATTCTGTTACTAATGGAAGCAATAATTAAGGATTGTTTGGTTCATGTGCAAAGTCAATCTACGCATTCGCAAAATATAATTGCTCATTTGCAAAGCAATGTGCGCATTTGCAGTTTGATCTAGTAGTGAACACGGTTGCAGTCGGACTGCAACATAAGTAATTATGACGTCAGTTTTGAGTGGACAGGATCATTTGAGGCAAATGGTTCCCACTGTGGAGGAAGTGTGAGCTTTGCCGTTGACAAACGGGCCTAAATGGATTGTTTGAGAGCGTGTCTGTCTTGGCATCAATAGTAGAACTGTCAGAACTGTCAACCATTCTTCTTCATTTACTCATTTATGTGCACATCTTGCATTTGTCTTCCTTTTGTTTTGCCTTGTATTGCCTCTCCTCTCCTCCTCTCCCCCAATTATCTTCTCTTCCTCTCCTCTCCTCCTATGCCCTTCTCTTCTCTTCCTCTTCCTCTCCTCCTATGCCCTTCTCTTCTCTTCCTCTCCTCCTATGCCCTTCTCTTCTCTTCCTCTCCTCCTATGCCCATCTCGTCTCGTCTCGTCTCGTCTCGTCTCGTCTCGTCTCGTCTCGTCTCGTCTCGTCTCGTCTCCTATGCCCTCTCCTCTACTCTCCTCTCTTCCAGTGCCCTTCCTTCTCTTCCTCTCCTCTCCTCTCCTCTCCTCTCCTCTCCTCTCCTCTCCTCTCCTCTCCTCTCCTCTCCTCTCTGCTGCAGACGATCATGGTTTATGGCAGCACCAGTGTTTGTGTGTGTGTGTGTGTGTGTGTGTGTGTGTGTGTGTGTGTGTGTGTGTGTGTGTGTGTGTGTGTGTGTGTGTGTGTGTGTGTGTGTGTGTGTGTGTGTGTGTGTGTGTGTGTGTGTGTGTGTGTGTGTGTGTGTGTGTGTGTGTGTGTGTGCATGTGTCCGTGCGCGCGTGACACAAATTACGCGTGTAATTCCCTTGTGGCTCTTGTTGATGTCCAGGTCTAAAGCAGCTCATTATCCGTGTTCCACTCTGCTCTTTCTTCTTGCTACAGGCCTCCCATGATGCCTCTCTGCCTCTAATAGAGCACCAGAGGCTCTCATCCCATCCTGTTTGGTGTCCTATTCATTATTCCTGTTCCCCCTAAGACGTCCCAAAGCTCGTCTTATAACTCTGTATTACTCTCTATTAGAAGCTTCCCAGGCCATTTCCTCTACGTTCACAGTAAGCTGATGGCAGACGTGCTGCTGTGTTCAGAGGTGGAAGAAGGACTCAGACTTTACTTAAAAGTAAAAGTAGTGATACCGCAATATAAAGATACCCCGTTACAATTAAAAGTCCTCTATTCTAATTTTACCTGAGTTAAAGTACAAAAGTAATGGCATCAAAATATACTTAAAGGACGACTTCAACGCTTTTCAACCTATCTTCATATAATTGGTCCTCACTAATACTCATGATAAAATTATACCATTTTTTTCTACTCGGTCTGTGTCTCAGAGGAGGGCTGTGGACAGTTCAGAGTCCCGTCTACCAGTGACATCATCAATGGGGAATCCAAGCTAATAGAAACTGCAGGCTTTCTATTCCTGGAAAGTTGCAATGCAATAAAAGAAGCCATTGTTCTCGTGTTAATAAAAATCTAAATAAAAAATGTGAAATCTTGTTGGAAAAAAAAATCATGCCTAACGATGATGTCACTGGTAGACGGGTTTCTGGACTGTCCACAGCCCTCCTATGAGACACAGACCAAGTAGAAAATAGGTTGAAAAGCGGTGAAGTCGTCCTTTAAAGTACCAAAGTTTTTTTTTTTTATGTGGCAAACTTTTTCGAAAACAGCTGATCTCCACGCTCAAAACGTGAGCTTGTAGATCGGCTATTTTTGAATGGCCTACAGTAAGTATAAAATATGGTTTAAGTGGTTAGTGTATGTTTTGTAAACACAATCCAAATCCGCAATTAGTAACTAAAGCCGTAAAATAATTGCAGTGGAGTAAAAAGTACAATATTTGCCTATAGCTCTGAGATGTAAGTGAGGCATTGAGTATACAAAAATGGAAATACTCAGGTAAAATAAAAGTACCTCAATCGTACCTAAGTACTAACAGTAGCCTACCTGAGTAGATGTACTTAGTTACTTTCCACCACCGCTCATGCTCGGCGTCACTCTCTATCAGCAGCTTTCCAAGTCATTTGCTCAGCATCCACAGTGAGCTAACGACAGAGCTAGTGTTGATGTGAACGCGCTGACTGCGGGGTCACTGGCTTCTCTTTGCCGCGGGCGCCACACCTCTTGCTGTCTTTGTTTGTTTTTGTTTCCTCGCGTGGCCCCACGGCGCTCCGCTCGCATTAGAGTCGTACATCGTGTAGTACGCGGCGAGTTTGGGAATCGTCAGTGGTGGAAAGTAACTAAGTACATTTACTTAAGTACAATTTTGAGGTATTTGTACTTTACTTGAGTATTTCCAATTTCCAATACTTTTACTTCTACTCCACTACATCTCAGAGGCAAATATTGTACTTTTACTCCACTACATTTACTTGAAAACTTTAGTTACTAGTTACTTTTCAGATATACATTATGATATAATGAAACACACATTAAACCACTTTAAACCTATTTTATACCTAGGCTATTTGAAAATAGCAGATCTACAAGCTCACAACGCGTCGCATTGCGACGCGTTGTGAGCTTGTAGATCGGCTATTTTCAAATATTTAGTACTTTTACTTTTGGTACTTTAAGTACATTCTGATGCCAATACTTTTCTACTTTTAGTCAAGTACATTTTTTATTCTGGACTTTTACTTGTAACAGAGTATTTTTATATTGCAGTATTGGTACTTTTACTTAAGTAAAGAATTTGAGTACTTTTTCCACCACTGGGAATCGTGCCGAGTTGAATGCCTTCATCAGGGGCTGACACCGCGGGGTCTCTAAAGCGCTTTGGCCATCATCGGGTAAGTACAGGTCATGTTCTCCTTCTCGCCCCAAAGTTCATGTTCGTGGGCCCTCCTCACACGCTGCTAGTTCATACTTTGCTCTTTAAAGTGATGCTGTGGTTGAATCCTGGCCTGTATACAGTGTAGCTACTGGCGGGCATGGTGCATGTGCAAATATTGCCCATCCTTTATCTCAAAAAACACACTTTTAACGCAAACAATAATAACCCTGCAACAAAAAGAAAAACACTTGCCTGTCCAGGCAACCAGAAAGCAAACTCCACCTGCGCTAATATAGTTTTTCTTTTCCCCAGGGGGAATCGGACAACCGTTACCCTTCTCTCTCTACCTCTCTTCCCTTCTGGGAAGCAAGCTTGTTCTTCTCTTAAGATGCTATCCACCTCCTCCTTTAGGCGTTGGAAGCAGTACACTGCAGAACACCTTGCCAGGGATAGACGGCAGTGTGATGCCCCGCCCGGTGTTGCGGTCACTGAGGCTTCCCTCTCCCCATTGGCTCCTCTCACAATGACCCCACGTCTCCGGCCGGCAGGAACGTCTTCGGCGCTAAGTTCAACCCATTTAGAGCGGGAAAGAATCATGTGTCATTCTTAGATTTCGTGGAATATTTCAAAAAATATGCAGATCTACAAGCTTGTAGCGCAGCACCGCATTTGAACATTTGTGCAAATCTTTGAATATATATATGTTTAAAGCGAACATTTGTAACTGTTAAATGTCTTCATATTTTGGAAAAACTAGTGGTGCTCAAACCCCAAAATTATGTTTTTGGCCACCAATCCACATCAAAATATGTTGTTCCAGGGACCCCCCTCCCCTCCCCACTCAGAAGTAAAGATTTGAGTTAAAAAACTTTAAAAAAAGATTTGCACAAATGTTCACCATTAAAAAATAAATAGCAGATCTACAAGCTCGAGCTACGAGCTCGTAGATCTGCTATTTTTGAATAGCCAAAGACATTTTCAAATGACACAGATGCGTTCCAGGTCTTAATGGATTAAACAGGCGGGCTCTCCACAACGACCTCCTGCACACCTTATTGCTTCAAACAACTTGGCGGTTACATGGTTGAGTCTTTGGCAGCACCTTATTGTTTTTGAGGCTGGGTCAAATTGGAATGACTTTTTGGCTCTTCATTGTTTAGAGAGCGTTCATGATTTCGAGTGAATATTTCTAGTGAATAAAACACGGCGTGTTAAAGTTTAAACAGAGGTAAACGCAGTCAGCGAGGCATACTTAACAGTGAATACTCTCTCACTGGGGTGGTTCAGGGCAGAGGGGGGGGGGGGGGGGGGGGTTGTGTGCGTGTCCAAAATGCTGATGTGTGTGTTTAGTTAGCTCAGTCAGCACTGACCTAGTTTTGTCTCTTTGTGATGGAGCTCTCCTCATAAGGACCACGAGGTTCACCGATGAGACGGCTGGCAATTCACTGAGACACCCGTCTTTTAAAGCACAGGGGTCACCACCAATGCCAACTTGTGGTGGACAATTCTCAAAATGAGAGTTTTGCCACGGACATACAAAATAAGTGGTCAATGATATTATCAGAGACCATTGGCAGAGAATGGGGAAGGCTAATAGTCTATTTGGATACGGGATAGGTGGGCACTAGGGACATCTGGGCACCTCAGTGTAAAATTTGGCCGTTGTAGGGGTATGAACTGTTTGGGGCTGGGGTGGTGCCTGTCCTTGATGATGCAACATTATTTAGCGTTTTTGTATTAATCAAGAAGCGGACATTTTCACTATAATTGTATTCATTTCTAATTATTTGAGACGTATCACCTACAATGGCATGCCCAAAATAGTGATCGATTATCAGTCCATTATTTTATTAACTGATCGATTATTTTTTTATAATTGATTAAATCGATGAGTTTAATTGTTACACCCCGATAGAATTAGCCTGGTAAACCCTCCCTCCGGAAATCTCATTTCCATTTGATTTCAGGAGTGAGTCTGGGCTGATCTGCCTTTCTGCAATATTTGCTCTGTACGCCGAACTGACGAGCCTATCAGCGTCGTCGGACATCGTTCTGTGATTGACAGCGACAGTTGGCCAATCAGGTGGCGAGTTCGAGTGAGCCCGAATGAAGCCGAGTACAGCCTGACTGGGGCCGACAAAAGACGAACGGCAGCCATTGTTGTTTCTGCGAGTGCCGTGACTTCTTATTTTCGGTTTTAAAACGGTCTCAAACTTCTTTTTTGAGGCACGGAATTTACTATTAAGATATCGTTTGGATAGAATTTAGTTGTTTAACTTCATATATGTGGTCAATTAATCATGACAGAGCCTAATATAAATTTAGAGAACCGGCAGGGGCGGGGAGTGACACGCATGTACCCAATAAGGCAACCTATTCTGGGCATGGCCGTCCCAAAAGTCCCGTTGCGTCACATAGTCTGGAGGTCGTCAAAATGAACTGCTGATTGGCTGAAGGGGAAAAACGATCATTGGTTGAAGGGGTTGTCAGTCAACGGTATTACTCCCGCCCAACTCCAGCCCACAGCGAATATTGCAGAAAGGCGGTTCAGGCCAGACTCACTCCTGAAATCAAATGGAAATGAGATTTCCGGAGGGAGGGTTTACCAGGCTACGATAGAATATAATAGGACAGACACCGCCCCACCCACCCCAGACCCCCCTCTGTTCCGTAGAACTGATTTGATAGTCGAACGATCCAATTCTATGTCTTAAATGTTTGTGGATGCTGTCTTGTTAGACACTCATTTAGATTTCAGTCATAGATTCAGCTAGAAGCTAATTTGTTTGCCATGCTTTGTTAAACACATGTCAGTCACAGATTTCACACTAAACTAAATTGGATTTTGTTGATGTTTCACACAGGCTCAGATAAACGCAGGTTCAGGTCTTATCTGCTAAATGCTAGAACAGAAACACACCTTGCACGTGTTAATCTCCCCATTTGCCTTTTTACAAAACACATACAATTTGGAATAGGATAGATACCCTTATCCAGGGGTGGAAAGTACTGTAACTAAGTACGTATACTCAAGTACTGTACTTAAGTAAAATTTTGAGGTATTTGTACTTTACTGGAGTATTTCCAATTTTCAGTACTTTTGCTTCTACTCCACTGCATCTCAGAGGCAAATATTGTACTTTTACTCCACTACAATTATTTGAAAACTATAGTTACTAGTTACTTTTTTGTTTTTGATTATTATTACAAAACATACATTTACCACTTCATCCCTATATACATTTCGGACATTTGAAAATAGCAGATCTACAAGCTCACAATGCGTCGCATCGCAAGCTGGTAGATCTGCTATTTTCAAAAGGTTTTATACATTTGAAAACTTGTGAAACAGGACATTCTGCATAGTGAGTACTTTCTACTGTTGTACTTAGTATATAAGCATAGTTTGATAGCAATACTTTTGTACTTTTACTCAAGTAAATGTTTAATTCTGGACTCTACATTGCAGTATTGATACTTTTACTTAAGTAAACAAATTTTGTGCGTTTTCCTCCACTGCCTTTATCTACTGTACCTGTATGTATACTGAGAGAGTGTGGGTGGAATTCTAATCTATGAACCTTAATGTGCCATGTTGTTTGACCTTACCTTAATGTGTGAGAGGTGTGTGACTGACCAAAACATGAAGACAACGTCAGCCCTACATCTTTAATGTAGGGCTGGGCAATTAACCGAAAATATATCGAAACCGATATTTAGAACCAATAACCGACGTATATCCAATTAATCAAAAGGCTTAACACTTTGCTTAAAGTTTGGGTCTATAATGCATTATAATCACATTTATAATGTGCTTATAAAGCATTATAACACTTTTATAAATGTTTATAATCATGCATGACAACTTATAACAACGTGCATAACGTAGTATTATTATTATTATTATTATTATTATTATTATTATTATTATTATTATTATTATCATTATATTGTTATTAAGTGCTTGTCATAATGCATTATAAGCACACTAACATTACCTTAACTTAGTTGGTTATTAAGTGTCTTTGTTATAAGTTGGTATGCGTAACTATAAACAATTATAACGAGTGTTATGAAGCATTATACGATAAGTGCATTATAATGCATTATGATGCAATGTAATACATTATAAATGGGATTATAATGCATTATAGACCCGACCTTACTATAAAGTCTTACCATATGTTTTCTTTTTTTAAATTATATATATATATATATATATATATATATATATATATATATATATATATATATATATATATATGAACATTATGCAAAAAAAGTCTAATAGATTTTTTATAATCGACTAAATAAATTAGTCTGATTAACTTAACCCTATATTATACTTTGTTAGCTTGTTGTGAGCTTGGCGTGGTGAGCTTGTAGATCTGCTATTTTCACTCGTTTAAAAAGGATACAAGTATAACAATATACTCGACTAAATAAACAAGCGAGCATTATGGCCATCACAATTTGATGGATAGGCCCCCCCCCCAAAAAAAAAGAGTAGGCGTGGCCTATTTAATGGATTACTCAAAGCGAATGGTCGCAATTGATTCAGCGCTAAAAACTAAAACAAAACAAAAACATCCCACTACATTTCCCTAGCTACCCGGTCACGAAAGTATATAGGATTTAATTGGCTTAAAAGGGAGCTAAAGTGAGCACACCTGCCTTTTGCATATTTATGTCCACCAACAGAGTTGAACAGAAGGTTACATCGTCCTTCCATTCCATTTGTCGGTCTCTGTTAGCAAAATAACTTGAAACAGATGGCCTGGTTTTTCATGGAACCTGATGGGAATGATCAGTAGGCTGCCCCGGGGCAAAATTACTCACTCACATCTAACTCGTATCTATATATCTGTGGAAATGTCATATTCATGTTGTGTCTTCATTCGACTGAGTGCAGCCTTTCTGGTTCCCTCAGCGTGTCTTCCTTCTTGTGGTGGAAAAAAGTACTCACTTTTCTTAAGTAAAAGTATCAATACTGCAGTGTAGAAATACTCTGTTATAAGAAAACGTCCGGAAATTCAAAATGTAGTTGAGTAAAAGTACAAAAGTATTGGCATCAAAACATACTTAAAGTACTTATTATGCATAATGTCCCATTTCAATTTTTCAAATGTATACAAAATCTTTTGAAAATAGCCGATCTACAAGCTCTCAATGCGTCGCACCGCGACGCATTGAGAGCTTGTAGATCGGCTGTTTTCAAATGGCCGAAATGTATACAGGACTGAAGTGGCTAATGTACGTTTTGTAATAATTATCAAAATCTACACAGCAACTAGTAACTAAAGTTTTCAAATAAATGTAGTGGAGTAAAAAATACAATGTTTGGATCCGAAACGTAGTGGAGTCAGGGACGTGCTGGCCACTGCGAAATTCGGGAAAATTCCAGAACGGCCGCGCCATTTACGGCCCGCCAGACGGCCGGTGGGCCACCCAAGACAACTGCAGCATGTTTTGTTTTTTTTTATTGAAAAATTTCGGAAAATCCCAGAGCTGAATTTTGGTCCCAGCACGCCCCTGAGTGGAGTAGAAGTAAAAAGTATTGGAAATTGGAAATGCTCAAGTAAAGTACAAATACCTCAAAATTGTACTCAAGTACAGCACGTAAGTAAATGTACTCACTTTCCACCTCTGCTTCCAGGGTGAGTGTGAGATGTGTTCAGGCTCTCGGGAGGTCAGGACAGAACCCCTGGGCATCACCAGAGATGGGCTAGCACTCGTATATCACTGCAGTTTGTCCACCTACCACGCAAACGGTCTTGAGATCAAGATTGACCTTTCATTTCCCCGCGATTTCATTGGCCACTGTCCTCCCTCGGGGTCTGACACCTACGCACCCACCACACTGGTGGTGGGAAAAGTACTCGAATGATTTACTTATAGGTAGAAGTATCAATACTACAACGTAGAAGTACTCCGTTACAATTTTTAATTTATATCTGCAAAGTAACTAGTAACTAAAGTTCAAATAATTGTAGTGGAGTAAAAGTATAATATTTTCCCCTGAGATGTAATGGAGTAGAAATAAAAGTACTGAAAATTGGAAATACTCCAGTAAAGTAAAAATACCTCAAAACTGTTGAGTAAACATACTTAGTTACTTTACACCACTGTCGCCCACACAGCTGGGTAGCAGCGGGGATTCCATTATCTTTTAAATATCGATTAGCGTCACAGTGTTAAGCCTCGCTCAACATGATGTAATCCCACTCACAGCTCACAGCTTCCTTCTTGGGGGAGAGAGCGGCTGAGACCGGTTGACCCGACCGCAAATGAACGTACGGATTGGTATCAAGGTGTGCCATATTTCGTTTTCAGAAATCGTTTTATGTCAAAACTAGAGAAGTGTGCTCTTCGGAGCACAGGTCTCCACCAGGCCAGGTTGCCTACCCAGGGCCTGCAAATGTTGGAAGGCAGATTGGAATGGAATGGGATCTGAAAAAATGTATATGATTAGTAGCAAAAAAGTGTGTTTTGAAGAAAAGCTAAATGGCGGAAAATGTAATCTGGCACATATATATGTTGCGTCATGATCCAAGGAATCCAGGGGAAAAAATATGTTGATTTTACGACCGACGGTTCAAGAGTTCTAGGCCAAATTAGAAAAAATATAGGGTGACATTTCTTCCCTGGTCTAGTGGTAATGTATGTGCTAATTTTTACGATAACCAGAAGCTGCGTTCATGATTTGAGGCATTTTGTTCAAAACGGGCCACTCCTGCAAATTTTGGAAGCCAATCTTAGCCAATCAGGATGTAATATGAAAAACCTGCGTCCTACCGGGGTTACTCCCCCCTGTCAGGTGATAAGGAGCGGCTTGCTAGCTTCTCATGCATTGAAGGAGGCATGAATTGATGTGGATGCTGTGGTTCAAGTGTTTAAGGCGTTCTCTAGCTCACATTAGCAGAGGTGCTTCTGTACAGGACTGTACCTGAGAGGAGAACATGAGAATGCTCTTGCCTCATGCAGGTGCCCAGGACTGGCCTTCACTGTATCTATGATAAATCATTGAAGTCCAATGCATTATATTATGAGCACCACATGATTTCATCTGTGAGCCTCTCTGTCTTTGCTGAATCATAATGGTGTACTACTGTATACTGTAGGCCCGTCGCAATTATTACATAATTGCCTAATCGCAATTATTTGAGACAATCACAATTATTTAGCATAATCGTCATAATCGTTCAAACATTTACCAAAAAATAGCAGAAATAGCAGCTTACAAACTAAACTTATTAAATGTGTCAGTAATTGCTTTGCATTATTTAATATCTGCCCTGTGTACTTTGTGATAATGAAGCCCAAAAAACAAACATAAATTAAAATTGCGTTCGCATGTTCCAATGTTCAATGCCAAAAACACAATTAAATCATTAATCGCAATTACTTGTGTGACAATTAATCGTCATCTTACATTTGTAATCGTGACAGCCCTACTACTGTTTTACTGTATTACCATGGTACATGAGGTTTACTGTATTACCATGGTACTGTACATGAGGTTTTGTCGTACTACAGTGTCAAGTAGCAAAAAATAGCCGATCTACAAGCTATGAATTTGAATTCTGGAAAGTAACAGTTTTGGACAGACTGTTACAATAGTGTATTACTGTCTAAGAATGGCAAATAGTTGATTAAATGGGCTTTTTTTTGCATTGTGAGCTATTACTGTATATCTGCTGTTTTTACTACTAGGCTGTGTCCAAACAAAGTGTTTTTTTCCTGGCTGAAAATGCCAAGTGCTCGCTTAACCCATTAAGACCCAAGGCCGATTCTACAAATGCCTTCTAAATCAGTGGTTCTCAGACTTTTTCCTGCCAAGGACCCCCAAAATGTATTTGGCCAGCGGACCCCCATCTGAAAATGTTTGCTTTCCCGGTTTTAATGGGTTAAAAATGCTTCCAAACGCCAGAGCTGAAAATGTTCAGCTCTCAGCAAGCAGATAAAACAAAACGCCAAATAGACACTCGGCACCTCGTCACGCTGCTGGAGTTTCCAAAAAAAAAAAATCGGCACTCCCGTCGTAAACAACTAATTTAAAAAACATATGCTGCTCTCTAAATAAATAAATGTTTTAGTGGATGCCAGGCTGAACGTGAACCAGTTCTAGTCATTTAGTGATGATTTGGACACTCAGCTGTTGTCATTGTTGGAGGCCATGAATGGCAGGTGCATCAGTCAGACAGAAAGTCCTCTCTCTCTCTCTCTCTCTCTCTCTCTCTCTCTCTCTCTCTCTGTTGTTTTCTAGTCAGGACAATAAAAGAGACAAAAACACAAACAAACCCATCGATCAGGCCTGGGCAAAGATACAGAAAATAGAACCGACTGAACACATTAAGACCTGAGGCAATTCTTAAAAATGTTTTCTAATAATAATAATAATAATAATAATAATACATCAGACTTATATAGCGCTTTTCTAGTACCCAAAGTCGCTTTACAAAACAGCTTAAAAACAATTTTATTAGGAGAAAAAGAAAACAAAAGAAAATAAAACATTAAAAGGCTAAAACAAAAGGCTAAGACTTGTCATAGAGGACGAAAGTGAGGTTTGGTTAGGTCTGGGCAGGGAAGGCGAGTCTAAAGAGGTGGGTTTTGAGGGAGGCTTTGAAAACGGCAAGAGTGGGGGCAGCTTTGATGTGGGGTGGGAGTGGATTCCAAAGGGTGGGGGCCGCAACTGAAAATGCCCTGTCACCCCAGGTGCGTTTTTTTATTTTTTTGGGGAAGTCCAGGAGGTTTGCGTCGCCAGACCTGAGGGAGCGGGAGGGTGCGTGGCGTTGGAGGAGGTCAGAGAGGTAGCAGGGGGCCAGGTTATTGAGGGCTTTGTAGGTGGTGATGAGTATTTTGAAGTCTATTCTATGTTTTACTGGGAGCCAATGAAGGTCATGGAGTACTGGGGTGATGTGGTCTCTGGATCTGGTTCTGGTGAGGAGGCGGGCAGCAGAGTTTTGGACATATTGGAGTTTTTTTATATTTTTTGCAGTGGCACCGTAGAGGAGACTATTGCAGTAGTCGAGTCTGGAAGTGATGAATGCGTGGATGAGTGTTTCTGCAGCAGTTTGGGATAGAGTGGGACGGAGGCGGGCGATATTTCTGAGGTGGTAGAAGGCTGTTTTTGTGATGTGATTGACGTGGGATTGGAATGAGAGGGTGGGATCCAGGATGACACCAAGGTTTCGGACTTTGGTGGAGGGGGTGACAGTGCAGCCGTCGATATTGAGGGAGAAGTTATGAGTGGGGCGGGTGAGGGCATCAGGTCCGATGATGAGAATTTCTGATTTATTGCAGTTGAGTTTAAGGAAGTTTTTTTGCATCCAGGACTTTATGTCAGTCAAACAGGAGGTGAGGGTGGAGATGGTGGTGGCAGTGATGGTTTTGGAGGGGAGATAGAGCTGTGTGTCGTCCGCGTAGCAGTGGAAACTGAGGCCGTGGTGGCGGAGGATTTGTCCGAGGGGGAGGATGTACAGGATAAACAGGAGGGGGCCAAGCACTGAGCCCTGAGGGACACCGTGGGTAACGGAGGTTGTGGTGGATTTGGAGTTATTGATAGAAATGAAATGATGTCTGTCGGAGAGGTAGGATGTGAACCAGGAGAGGACGGTACCGGTGATTCCAAGGGTGGTTTTGAGGCGTGAGAGGAGTATGGAGTGGTTGATGGTGTCAAAGCCAGCACTGAGGTCAAGGAGGATGAGGATGTTGAGAGAACCAGAGTCGCAGGAGAGCAGGAGGTCGTTGGTGACTTTGATGAGGGCAGTCTCTGTACTGTGTTTGGAGCGGAAGCCGGATTGGAAGAGGTTATTGGATTCAAGGTATGTGGTGATTTGAGTGGCGACAACGCGTTCCAGGATTTTTGACAGAAAAGGTAGGTTGGATATGGGCCGGTAGTTGTTGGGGGAGTCAGGGTCGAGACCAGGTTTTTTTAAAATGGGTGTGACGGCGGCAAGCTTTAGGGGAGCGGGGACAGAACCAGAGGAGAGAGAGGCGTTGACAGTTTTGGTGATGAGTTGGGAGAGAGTGGGGAGGCAGTCCTTGAGGAGGGAAGTGGGGAGGGGGTCCAGTGAGCAGGTTGAGGACCTCATGCTCACTATAACATAGGAGAGGTCAGATGGGGTTATGGCGAGGAATGTGGAGAAGGAGTGAGTGGGGAGTGGAGGGGGGGTGAGGTTGAGGTCCGGGGGGGGAGAGATGGTCAGCTGGTTATGGATGGAGTCGATTTTGTCATGGAAAAATGAGAGGAAGTTATTGCATTTATCGACAGTGAAGGAGCGTGATATGGTGTCCATGGGTTTGAGGAGTTTATTGATTGTGGAGAAAAGGACCTAACAGTTTTTTGGAAAAAAAAAAGAAAGAAATGTTTAAGATTTTTCAAAAATAGCAGATCTACAAGCTCATAGCGCGGCACTCGGTGCCGCGCTATGAGCTTGTATATCTGCTATTTTTGAATAGCCAGAGAATATAATAATTGAGAAGCAGGATGCATATATAACGAACAAAGTCATATTTTCTAGGTCTGTCACAATTATTACATAATAATCGCCCAATCCTATATTATTTGAGATAATCGCAATATTTTACATAATCGTTTCCATGTTGGAACATATTCATACATTTTAAAATATTTTCCAAAAATAGCAGAAAATACATATTTAGCCACCGGACAGAATGACAGAAAATTGCTAAAACTATAGAAAACAGCATTTTTTTTTTTTTTTAAACTCATCTTTTATTTACTTTAATTACAATCTAAAACATAAACCTTGGTTGTAAAAAAACAAAGTTGTCCTTTAAATGTGTAATGGTGACATCCCTATAGTCATATCGCCCAGGGCCTGCCATGGGGTCTATTTGTCATGGAAGCCTTGTGACTTGCACATCATGTGACCGTGGAAGCTGGTCAGTGGCACGTGAAAAGCCAGCTCTGGGTACATTTCAGTCCCTGAAAGCCCGGCATGAATAAGTCAACGGTATCCAAACATTTTATTTATTCATTTATTAACTCTCCGCGCAGCGCTGCACCGCACCGCGCACGTGCAACACATAACAACGCATTGTGTGTCGTTTGATAAGTGTGCAAGAGGAGCCATAATAGATTTTCTTGTTTTTTTGCTTACTGTGTGTGTGTGTGTGTGTGTGTGTGTGTGTGTGTGTGTGTGTGTGTGTGTGTGTGTGTGTGTGTGTGTGTGTGTGTGTGTGTGTGTGTGTGTGTGTGTGTGTGTGTGTGTGTGTGTGTGTGTGTGTGTGTGTGCAGCGTATAAAAGTCTTTCTGCTGACTAGGCGCTCCCTCAAAACCCCCCTCCCCTGGATATAGTTAATAGACACAAACCCATTCATTTATCCCATTGTTCCTGAATCAGCTAACAACAAAACAAAATACTGTACTCTAAACCTATGTCAGTGCAAGGTCAACGGCCTAAATAAGTCATAACTGTCTCATTCCCCCTCTTTCAAGTCTGAGCCTTATAGTATTCCCCATAGCTCTCATTAAAACCACTTAAATCCTATATATTTCGTTGACTGGGTTCCCCCAGGTCTCTGTACAACAACACCAAATCTCTTCTTTGAAAATAGCCGACCTACAAGCTCACAACACGTCGCCGCGTGACGTGTTGTGGGCTTGTAGATCGGCTATTCTCGCCAAATGTACGCCCCTATAATAGGGACGTTGGGGTTAACCACGAGGCAGTTTGTTTCCCCAGCCACTGTGCGACTCATAGCCGAAGACATTAAAGGCCTTTGCGGACAGGGTGCGACTTTTCGCAGGGAAAAAATGGATTGCACTGGTTCGCTACATTTTAAAATATTTTCCAAAGATAGCAGAAACAGCTGATCTACAAGCTCAAGCTTCGTGACACGTTGTAAGCTTGTAGATCAGCTATTTCTGTTATTTTTCAATTTTTTTAAGGTATAAAATGATTAAATATGTCATTCATTTCTTTGTATCTTTAAGTTATTTGTCCTATCTGCCGTTCAACATTTTTGATTACGAAGCCTAAAAGGCAAACGGAAATGTAGTTTTTATTTGTTATGTTCCAATCTTCAATGCCAAAAACACAACTAAATCGTTAATCACAATTATTTGTGTGACAATTAATGGTCAACTTAAAGGACAATATTGTTTTTTTTACAACCAAGGTTTATGTTTTAGCTTGTTGTTTAGGCTGTGCCCGTGGGCGTTCGGTGTCGGTGTTGCGCACGGTAAACGTTACGAAACTGTTTCCCCTTCCGTTGTCACCGTAATGTGGTGAGTGGAATTAATTATGTTGCGAGGTGGAAAATATGTAGTGAGCAATGATAGGTGGCCTACGCCACCCGTAAATTCAGCGCGCACGTTGTCGCTACTGTGTTGGCGAGATGTGGTGTGTCGGTGTTGTGTTTACTCGACAACAGAGCTGTGGGTATGGCGTCAGCGGCGAGGCGGAAGTCAATCCTCGATTATATAAGTAGATAAAAAATGATGGCCAGATGTGAGTTATTGGGGGCTAGAGGTGCTACTGTAAATAATAATAAAGAAAACGCCGGGTTATTGTGTAAAAAAATACATATTTAGCCACCGGAGAGAATGCCCCCGCCCACTGTAAAAAAAGATCACGAAAATTGCTAAAACTATAGAAATCAGCAAAAAAAAAAAGTTTAACAATCATCTTTTATTTACTTTAATTACAATCTAAAACATAAACCTTGGTTGTAAAAAAACAAAGTTGTCCTTTAAATGTGTAATGGTGACATCCCTATAGTCATATCGCCCAGGGCCTGCCATGGGGTCTATTTGTCATGGAAGCCTTGTGACTTGCACATCATGTGACCGTGGAAGCTAGTCAGTGGCACGTGAAAAGCCAGCTCTGTTTCTCTCCCCCCACCCCCCACCCTTAAATCACAGCGCATTGTGAGCTTGTAGATCGACAATCTTTTGCAGAACGTTGGGCCCCGTGCAGGGTTCAGGTGGTTTAATGGAAACCTCTGCCGGGGGGTGATTCATATTGTGAGCAGCACTGCTGGCATGTACAGCTTTGCTTTCACACAGTCAGGCTCATGATAGAAAACGAGTCATGCGTTGAATACCAAGCACTGTAATGTAGTGTACTTACAGTACTGTATACAGAGTGATAAACAGCCTGCATGGGAGCTGACGGCACGTTGCTGCCTGCGATCGATGTGCAGCGCTGTTGTTGCACAACAACGTTCCTGGATTAGCCCATTAGAACAGGGAAAGCATCTGTGTCATTTTAGATTTGAGCTATATCTATATCTATATATATATATATATATATATATATATATATATATATATAGCACATTGGTTGGCTATTCAAAAATAGCAGATATACAAGCCACGCTATGAGCGCTATTGTAGATCTGCTATTTTTGAAACATTTTGAAAATGTGTGCAAATCTTTGAATATTACACTGCATATATATTTTTAAGCGAAACATGTGAATGAAAGTGGTTAAGTGTGGGCCATTGGCCAATAGGCTCTATTCACAGCAGCCATATTATGAAGACATTCACAGGTGTTACCAACGATACTAATGAAGGCTCTGTTCCATTTTGGTCAAACAGAGTCAGGGTGCTGATGTGTTGTGTGCATGTGTGTGCACTGGAAACACTCTGTTACACCAGTGGGTCTACAGTTGGGGTCCAGGGACCCTCATGGGCTTCCAAATGGCCCCTTATGGGTGTGTAACTCTGAGAGTGTACGGGTCCATTTGGTTCCATGTGTACACTCTCAGAGTTATGGGGGTCGTGGAAACCACTGTGCTACACTAAATGGAACAGAGCCTTCATTAGCATCATTGGTAACACCTGTGAAGGAAGTGATAATATGGCTGCTGTGCATAGAGCCTATGGGGAGCCACTAGCAGTGTTGCCAGATTCTGCGAGACAAATCAGCAAACTGGTGTACATGACTGAGTCATGTCTTGTTTTTCTATTTCTTGAAAGTGAGTTTCCGCCTGACAGTGTACAGTACACCATGCTGTACTGTAGCTATACGTGTTCTGCCTAGAGCTGTCACCATTACATATTTGAGTTGATGATTCATTGTCACTCAAATAATTGCGATTAACAATTTAATTGTTTGTTGAACATTGGAGCACATGAATACAACTCATTTCTGTTTGCCTTTTAGGCTTCGTAATCAAAAATTGCACAGGGCAGATATGACAAATAACTGAAATATACAATGAAATTATTGATATCCTTTCAATAATTGGCTCTATTCACAGCAGCTATATTATGAAGACACACAGGTGTTACCAATGATACTAATGAAGGCTCTGTTCCATTCTGGTCAAACAGAGTCAGGGTGCTGATATTGTGCATGTTGGCCCACTGGAAACACTCTGTTACACCAGCGGGTCTACAGTTGGGGTCATGGGCTTCCAAATGGCCCCTTACAGGTCTGTAACTCTGAGAGTGTACAAATACGGGTCCATTTGGTTCCATTTGTACACTCTCAGAGTTATGGGGGTCGTGGAAACCACTGTGCTAGACTAAATGGAACAGAGCCTTCATTAGTATCATTGGTAACACCTGTGAAGGAAGTGATAATATGGCTGCTGTGCATAGAGCTCATAAAACAAAGCTCTGTGCGTCTGTGCGTTCTGCCCGGTTCTCCTCAGTGGCTGGAGCAATAGATCTGCATTTGCACACAGCCATTTACCATTACCGTGCATGGAACACCGACGCCCGTTTTTCACTTTCTCCAAGTGTTTATTAGCGTTTTTATGTAAACGAATGTCGTCATGGTTACGGCCCCCCCCGAGCTGTGGGATGGCCTCCCGAGCTATGGGATGAATGATCGCTGTTTGTGTGTGTCCACTGTGGGTCCAGGATGCGGCCACGGGACGTGCGGGTGTGTCTGTGTGTCCGTGTGTGTGTGTGTGGGGGGGGGGGGGGCTCGGGGTTCTTGTGTGTGTGTTCACTGTGGGTCCAGGATGCGGCGACGGCCGCGTGTGTGTGTGTGGGTGTGGGTGTGGGTGTGTGTGTGTGTGTGTGTGGGTGTGGGTGTGTGTGTGTGTGTGGGGCGCACGCGCGCGTGTGTGTGTGTGTGTGTTGGAACTGTTGCAGGTACCAACAGTCACTTCCCTGATATACTATCTGTGCACAGCGCATAACCCATACTGCATACTTTGGGTGCTCATATACCCGATGGGTATGGTCTAGCATTTAATAATTTTATACATGTAAAAAAAAGCTGAAACAGCAGATCTACAAGCTTACAACGTGTCAATAAGTGACGCATTGTAAGCTTGTAGATCTGCTATTTCTGCTTTTTTGATATATTGGAAAATGTCTGATCATTTTTCAACATGGAAACGATTATGCAAAAATCATTGTGATTAGACGATTATGTAATAATTGTGACAGGTGTAGTTCTGCCTGCGTAGGGAATTCCAGGGTTATGCTGGCAGGATTTTAACCCCCCCCCCTGCTGGATGTGCTGGCTGATCGCAGTCACGATTTGGAAAACAACGTCATCGTGATGTGATCTTATATATACATTTAGAGTAGCCAATTACTGCCAAAACTTTCTCCTGATGTATTCCCCCCACTGCTTGCCACTGGCTGTTGTATCCTACTGACTCACCGGCCAGTGAGGAGCCCTCACCAGGAGGATGTAGTCGAGCCTCCTCATCCTAGTCCATCCATCTTCAAATGGCTTATCCACAGCCAGGTCGTGGGGCCAACAGTTCCAGCAGAGAGCTCCAGACCTCCAATCCCTTTCCTCCTCCTCTACCACCCCGCTGACAGTACATTTACTCAAGGACTGTACTTAAGTACACTTTTACACTTTTACTTCCACTCCACTACATCTCAGAGGCAAATATTATACTTGTAAAAGTATATTTTATATATTTTCAAGATTTTTCAAAAATAGCAGATCTCCAAGCTCATAGCGCAGCACTCGGTGCCACGCTCTGAGCTTGTAGATCTGCTATTTTTTAATAGCCAAAGTATTAGATGATGGTTAAAGTGGTTACACAGATGCGTTCCCGGTTTTAATGGGTTAAAACAAGTTCAATAATCAGTTGGGCTCCGAGTGATTGGCCAAATGTAATTATTGTGAATACATGGCATATAAATATACCAATTATTGCAGTTCAAGCAGTCTTTTGTGATATTAGTATATTGCGCAATGTTGATATGGCGATGACCATACATTTTCGATATTCTGTGCAGCCTTACAGAACGTGTTCTTGACAAAATAGCGTTCATTTAATCCTGTATGTGTGCATTCATCGTGTTTATATCAAAGTCCATAAACGACATCTCCGAGTCCCATTCGCTCTCTGCCCAGAGCCCCGTGGCGGCTTTAGGAATGACTGACTTTATTGCCGAGTCATGGTCCATAAAAAAAACATACAATTACCCAAAGATATACAAAAAAAACATGAATAAAAACTGTCCAAACCGCAAACGAGACGGGCCATTTAGGACGATTTGAAAAAATAGGCTTTTAAGCCAATGTACCCCTAAGGCCGGAGGAGCGTCTAGTGCAGCTCTTCAAAGGGTTGGCACGGCGTCAAACCCCTCTAAGTAATGAGGTACGCCTCAACGAAAAGGCTCCCAAACTTTCACAAACTGCGTGCGGTGGAAGAAACAAAACTTTCGCCAACAGTGAGCGGTGGAAGAAACAGTGGGACAAAGTCAGCTTGGCTGTATACGTTCTCTGGTGTGTTCATTTGCTGCGGTTTCGTCACAGCGCGACGGCTCGGTGCTTTCCGCGACAGAGCTCGACCATAAACCCGTGCTTGTAAACAACGTTATTGCATCCAAAGGTCTCTGACAAAGACTTTCAGAATGCACCGTGTGGCCTGTGGTTTTTCCTCCGCTAGCAAACGGAGGAATCCTCTCTCATGCAGATGGGAGAACAATGCATGGTTAAGCCATTAGGACCGGCAACGCATCTGTCATTTGAAGGTTTCTTTGGCTGTTAAAAAATAGCAGATATACAAGCTTAAAAGCGCGGCACCGAGTGCCGCGCTATGAGCTTGTATATCTGCTATTTTTGAAAAAATCTTGAAAATTTGTGCAAATCTTTGAATATATATAATATTTTTTAAAGCGAACATTTTTAACTCAAATCTTCTTCTGGGGTTCTACAAATGTCTTCTAAATCCTAAAACCTTTTTGAAAAAACGTATGTTGCTATAATCAGTGTCAAGGACCCCCAAAATGATATGTATTTTGCCACGGACGCCCATCTCAAAATATTTTGTTCCAGGGACCCCCGCCCCCCCGAAGCAAAGATTTGAGTTCAAATCTTTGCTTTTATAAATATATACAATGATTTGCACTTTTTTTTTTAATATCAGATATACAAGGCAAGCCCATAGCGCGGCACTCTGTGCTTGTATATCTGCTATTTTTGAATAGCCCAAATAAATCTTAAAATGACACGGACGCGTTCCCGGTCTAAATGGGTTAAACAACTTGTCAACCACTTGTAAAAAGCCACTTGAGTTGATGCCAAGTGTGCTGACGGCAATTAAAAAGGCATTGACTTGTGGTCCAGCGCTGCACTCCAGAACATTCTCACTGACCAACCATGCAGCTTCATCAACACAAGGGCCCATTGATCTAGCTGGCAATCGTCAATTAAACCATTCAATCCGGGAACGCATATCTGTCATTTTAGATTTCTTTGGCTGTTCAAAAAATAGCAGATATACAAGCTCATAGTGCGGCACCAAGTGCCAAGCATGTAGAGCTGCGATTTTTTTTGAAAGATCTTGAAATGTTTTGCAGATCTTTGAATATATATACTTTTTAAAGTGAACATCTCAAATCTTTGCTTCTGGGGGGTCCCTGGAACAACATATTTTCAGGTTGGGGTCCTTGACCAAATACATATAATTTTACATAATAAAAACATTTAGAACATATTTGTAAAATCCCCCAGAAGCAAAGATTTAACTTACAAATGCCCGGTTTAAAAAATATATATATTCAAAGATTTGCACAAACGCTATGCGCTTGTACATCTGCTATTTTTGAATAGCCCAAAGAAATCTAAAAATGACACAGATGCATTCCTCCTGGTCTCAATGGGTTAAATAAACGCAGAGCTGAATGGAAGGACTTCATACTTCAGAGATTCAATTCCAGTGGAAAACACCGACTCTATGTAGGGCTGGCAATATATCAAGGTTATATCATCTGGGATTTTTGGATATCATAATATTGTGATATGGCATACTAGGTGTTTTCTTTTCCTGGTTTTAATCTCTTAAACCAATTTATTCTTTATTCTTACTCACAGCGCAATGTTGCACTTGGCGGTTGGCATTCTTCCCAACTGCAGTTGTGTTTATAACCAAACGCATTAAAACCAGGAAATCATCTGTGTCATTTTAGATGTTATTTTGTGTCATTTTAGATGCATTGGCTATTCAAAAATAGCAGATATACAAGCTCACAGCGCGACACTTTGTGCCGCGCTGCAAGCTTGTACATCTTTTGGACATTTTTGAACAATCGTGAAAGAACCACTGGTTTAGAAGGCATTTGTAGAATCGGTTTCAGGTCTTTTAATGCGGTGGTTCCCAACCTTTTCTGGATCAGGGAGGTTTGCGGTTGTAGTGAACCTTCTCATTGTGATCACTTATCCATTTACAGGTGTTACCGATGATACTAATGAAGGCTCTGTTCCATTAATGTAGCACATTGGTTCTCAGATATTTCATAACACAACCCCCATAACTCTGAGAGTGTACAAATGGAACCAAATGGACCCGGTTCCATTCGTACACTCTCAGAGTTACACACCCGTAAGGGGCCATTTAGAAACCCCTTAAGGAACCATGAGGGTCCCTGGACACACATTTTAGACCCACTGGTGTGCCAGTGTTTCCAGTGAGTCAACATGCACAATATCAGCACCCTGACTCTGTTTGACCAGAATGGAACAGAGCCTTCATTAGTATCATTGGTAACACCTGTGAATGTCTTCACAATATGGCTGCTGTGCATAGAACCTATACGAGACAGTATGACATGTCGAATCGACAGAAAGCGCTCTTTGAGCTGCCAGCACTTTCTGCCATGTGTTTCTATGGTAAAGACGCATGGGAATGCTCTTCTTCACATGCACATCATGATTCAGCAATCTACAGTACGCCGTACAGTGAAAATAGCAGATCTGCTATTTTCACTCTATTTGAAGTGTTCAAAATCATTAAGTACTTTTCCCCATGCTAGAAGTGGAGTCAAACATACAATATTTGTGTTGGGAAAGTCATAAGTAACCCCAAAAACACAAACACTCGAGCAAAGCACGGTACTCAAGTAAATGTACTTAGTTAACTGTCCACCACATTCTTTCTGTGCACTTAGTGAGAAGCACTCCAGTCATTTTATCCAAAAAGCTTTTCTGTGGACAGACATAGTCCCTAATGCATTCCCCCAACAACGATTCAAGCTGACCCTTCAAGGACATGTATCTGTATTCCTGTCAGGTTCTACGCTACCTGTGGAGAGAATAGGAAACCGGCGTTTTCTCTCGTTTATGTGATGTTTCAAAAAAGGGCAAAATGCCAAAAGTCGGGGATACAAAAGCACGTTGTGGACAGACTGAGTACAAAGCCCGAGCAGCCTGCATCTCCCTGCAGATACTGACTGAAAAACGGCAACAGAACGGCTCCAAAGCACCACGCGCGCGCACAAGCACACACACACACTCTCAACTGGAACAATGAGACACTGCGCACACGCACACACACACTCTCAACTGGAACAATGAGACACTGCACAGATCAGCTATCAGCTACTGTAGCTCCTGTATTCACTAGAATATTCAATTACATTATGCAAGGTCCCCGGACTGTTTTTAAAGTAAACGCCTAGTTCCTACCAGTGGAAAAAACACTCAAAAGGCTTTACTTAAGTAAAAGTATCAATACTGCAATGTAGAAGTACTCTGTTACAAGTAAAAGTCCGGAATTCAAAATTGACTTGAGTAAAAGTACAAAAGTATTGGTATCAAAATGTACTTGAAGTACCAAAAGTAAAAGTACTAAAATGTTTGAAAATAGCCGATCTACTAGCTCACAACGCGTCGCTTTGCGACACGTTGTGAGCTTGTAGATCTGCTATTTTCAAATAGCCTAGGTATAAAATAGGGCTAAAGTGTTTAATGTATGTTTTGTAACATAATAATTTATATCTGCAAAGTAACTAAAGTTTTCAAATAAATGTAGAGGAGTAAAAGTACAATATTTGCCTCTGAGATGTTGTCGAGTAGAAGTAAAAGTATAGACAATTGGAAATACTCCAGTAAAGTAAAAGTACCTCGAAATTGCACTAAAGTACAGTACTTGAGTAAATGTACTTAGTTACACACATCACTGGTTCCTACGGAGGAAAAAACTGCATTGACTACTGGCCAGTCACTATGAGGCTTAGTCAGTACACACATGAATGGATGTTGTTCTTTTTTTATGATTCCCCTTCGTTTAAAAAACTAATCCCTGTCTACACAAGCACTGCTATGAAAATAATTGCCATATTAAAATGCAAAAATACAGCTCATCGCATTGGTGGTTATTAAAACCTGAAAAAACATCTGATATCGCCCAACCTTCACCCCAGCATCCATCCCTCTTCTAGCGTGTACATTTGGCAAGAATAACCAATCTACAAATTAGTGCGGCACCGAGCGCCGCGCTACGAGCTTGTAGATCTGCTATTTTTGAAAGATTTTGAAAATGTGTGAACATTTTTGAATATATATGCATTTTTTAAGGCAAACATTTGTAACTAAAATCTTTGCTTCTGGGGGATTCTACAAATGTCCTCTAAATCCTAACAGTTTTTTTGATAAACGTATGTTTCTATATCAGTGGTGCTCAAACTTTTTCATGTCAAGGACTCCCAAAATGATAGATTTGCACAAATGTTGAAGTAAAAAAAAAAAAATAGCAGATCTACAAGCTCATAGCGGTATGATCTGCTATTTTTGAATAGCCAAAGAAATCAAAAAATGACACATATTCTTTCCCGGTCTAAATGGCCCTCCAGTACATCCTCCAGTCCCTGCAGTATGTCTGCATCTAGCTTGTGGATTTCAGCTCCTGCTCCACAACAAGCCATAGCCCAGCCTGCTGTAGCTTAGTCCCTAAGCCTTAGTGCCAGAGGCCTTCTGCTAATGAGAAGGTCAACGGGTTCACCTCCCGGCCCTCGGGCTACAACAGTGGTTCTCAAACGTTTTCACGTCAAGGACCCCCAAGTTGATATGTATTTGGCCGTGGACCACCAACTGAAAATATGTTGTGCCAGGGACCAGAAGAGAAGATTTCCGTAAAAAAAAAAACATATACTGTATATATATTCAAGATTATTTAAAAATGTAAAATAAATAGCAGATGTGCAAGCTCGCAGCACAGCACGAAGTGACACGCTGTGAGCTTGTAGATCTGCTTTTCTTTTAATAGCCAACATATAAATGGATAAAGTGGATAAAATGATTGTGACAGTTCTGTTTCAGCGTCCCCCCGCTGATGGCTGCTCAGACGGTCACATTGACTGCTCAAGGGGAGAGCAGTTAGGGGTTAAGTGTCTTGCTCTGGGGTCCGGGAGCCGAACCGGTGAACCTTTTGATTACCAGACGTGCGTTACCTGAGCAACCGTCCCACCTGAGCGCCATCAGCTGTGTGAAGCTGAAAAAGGAGGTCATCCTTTCATCCTCCAACACCTGTCAATGGATCACTGGTCTCCTGACAGGGAGGACGTGGGATGTGAGATTGGACCCATCTGTCCATCAACACAGGCGTCCCCCAGGGATGTGTTCTCTAACCCTCCCTACTTTTAACTCTACACAAACAACTGTACCTGCACAGACTGCAAATATGTGACTGCTACTGGTCAAAAGTGCCTCATGTCGCCAGGTGACAATCAGTAGATAATGGAACATTTAGATCGATTTTTTTTTGTGGTGTTTTTCGTTTTTTTTCATATTAACACAGTTCGAATGTTGAAGAAGGCTTGTAATGCAAAAGCTAGTCGTTTTAGAATCCTTAAATGGTTACATTAGTATAGCAAAGTAGGCTGATTTTTTGCGAGTTTGTCTGTGTATTTGGGGGTGGAGAGACCCTTGGCCGAGATTTAGCATAGTGGTTTCGATTGGTCGCTAGCTAGGCATTGTACTCCGGTTTCACTGCCTGAGCCGATGGTCTGAGCGCGCAAGAGCCAGTGTTGCCAGTTATTGTTATTATAAGTTAGCCGGCCCCCCAAGATTTTATTTGAAAATAGCAGATCTATAAGTATAAGCTCCAGTGGTGGAAAAAGTACTCAAAGTCTCTACTTAAGTAAAAGTACCAATGCTGCAATATAAAAATACTCTGTTACAAGTAAAAGTCCAGAATTCAACATTTACTTGAGTAAAAGCACAAAAGTATTGGCATCAAAATGTACTTAAAGTACCAAAGTAAAAGTACTAAATATTTGAAAATAGCTGATCTACAAGCTCACAACGCGTCGAGCTTGTAGATCTGCTATTTTCAAATAGCTGATGTATACAATAAGGAGGGTTAAAATGCTCATGTGGCCCATAGTCGCTTATTTTGGGCTTTTTTTCCTAGACCTGGTTGCTTATTTCTCTCATAGAATCTGGCAACACTGGTGTTGTTGTTTAACTTTAGGACGGTGCATAGCGAAAGTTGCTCTGATCTGCTCATCAGAAAGGATTATTCTTATTCATTCATTTTCCTCCGTTTGTTTGATGACCCCCCCCCCCCCCCCCCATTTTGAGCTATACCAACCTTTTAGCTAAACAGGCCGCTCGACGTTCGTTTGTATTCCACAACGTGTAGCGAGGCTAGATAGCATAGCCTCGTTAGCTCGTAGTGGCGAGTGTCTTGCCTGAACTACAGTCCGTACATCTACATAAACGTTCAGATTTCAAATATAAAGTGCTTAACCCATGGCCACGGATGTTACAATTATGTACGGGCCCACATAAGTACACGTATCTTCTGTATTGTTCAATAAAAAGCATTTTAATATGATTGGTGGCCATTTTATCCATTTGCTTTCAACTACGCGACCGCATCGGTTGGGAGGTGTATTGCACTCTGATACATTATAACTCTATGAGAAAATGGCCGCCGATCGGATCAAATTGCCTTTTATTGAACAATACGGAAGATACAGATACTTACACCCACCCGAAATCAAGTGTAACATCCGTGGCCATAATGTAAGCACTTTATATTTTAAATCCGAACGTTTATGTAGATGTACAGGCTGTAAATGAACAAAGTGCAAACGCCATGTTGCAGTTCAACAAAGACGTCACGTCACGACGACGTGAAGCTGTTTGCAGTGGTGGAAAGTAACTAAGTACATTTACTTTTCATAGACTTCATAGCTTTCTCTCACAGAACAACACCAGCAACTGGATTTTATCAATACATTGACTTACATTGGCTATTTGAAAATTGCCGATCTACAAGCATGCATTGTGAGCTTGTAGATCTGCTATTTTTAAATAAATATTTTATTAAATATATTATGATGATGATTACTTATGCCTATTTTTTAGAACACAGATCCTCTATGGGGGTCCCTGGCACTAAGAGTGGACAGCTGAAAGGTGTCAATGGGGCAGTGATTAGAGGAGTGGCTAGGCTGAATAAATTACCCATTGTTCACGCCCATTACCTGGAGCTGAGAGGTCCTCTGAAGTGACAATTCTTTAGGAGGGATTATCTCAGTTTGCACTATTACAGTTAACCAGATTCAAATGAACACATCTTCTTCAAATATGTTCCGATTTCAATGAATGATACATCATATGAAAGCCTATATTCTGTACTTTAATAATATGTAAAAAAATCAAAAATGAAAAATGCCAACATGCGGCATAAAGCACTGTACCCAGTCACATATCCTCTCTTTTCTCCCTGTGTGTGTGTGTGTGTGTGTGTGTGTGTGTGTGTGTGTGTGTGTGTGTGTGTGTGTGTGTGTGTGTGGGGGTGTGTGTGTGTGTGTGTGTGTGTGTGTGTGTGTGTGTGTGTGTGTGTGTGTGTGTGTGTGTGTGTGTGTGTGTGTGTGGGTGTGTGTGTGTGTGTGTGTGTGTGTGTGTGTGTGTGTGTGTGTGTGTGTGTGTGTGTGTGTGTGTGTGTGGGTGTGTGGGTGGGTGTGTGTGTGTGTGTGTGTGGGTGGGTGGGTGGGTGTGTGTGTGTGTGTGTGTGTGTGTGTGTGTGTGTGTGTGTGTGTGTGTGTGTGTGTGTGTGTGTGTGTGTGTGTGTGTGTGTGTGTGTGTGTGTGTGTGTGTGTGGGTGGGTGGGTGGGTGGGTGGGTGGGTGGGTGGGTGGGTGGGTGGGTGGGTGGGTGTGTGTGTGTGTGTGTGTGTGTGTGTGTGTGTGTGTGTGTGTGTGTGTGTGTGTGTGTGTGTGTGTGTGTGTGTGTGTGTGTGTGTGTGTGTGTGTGTGTGTGTGTGTGCGCGCGTGCGCGCGCGTGTGTGTGCGACTCACTCAGGTCCCTCATTGCTTGCACCACAGAACAGGTCACAGGTCACTGTCACACAACTTGAATGGCTGTTATGCATACAGAGGAATGGCATGATGATGCCATGACAGAATAGTGGCACTCATGGCAAAGGACATATCAAAAAATGCCATGCATCTACGAGTACAAGCATTCCCGTGTCAATTCATCCATGTTCCATCTCTAATAGCCCAGATATCTTTACAATCTTTACAGCTAATACACCAGATGGTGTTGTGGTTGATGAAAAGTCCAGAGAGGTGTATGCATTATAGATAGCCTGCACCTTTTGACCCTAGCCTAGAGGAAGCTTTTATGACCACGGTCATTCAATACCAACCACTTCTACATGTCATCTCAGAGCTGGGCTATAGGTGCCGACTATTTGTTTTTATATTTAGCAGCCTAGGACACACACACACACACACACACACACACACACAGACTTGGGATGCCCAAAAAGGAGGCAAAAAGGCTGGAAAAGTACTGTGCTGTCTCTACCATAATTGGTAGCCGCCACAAATGGCAGAGATGCTGTTACTTATACCCATATAGTAGTAAGTGATATGCTTATTGCATCATGAAGACATATGTCATGATTTTGTGAATGTAACCTTAACTGTACCTATATGTGTGTCCTTGTATGCTCTCCTTTATGTGGACATGAATACTGTGTGTGTGTGTGTGTGTGTGTGTGTGTGTGTGTGTGTGTGTGTGTGTGTGTGTGTGTGTGTGTGTGTGTGTGTGTGTGTGTGTGTGTGTGTGTGTGTGTGTGTGTGTGTTGTCCTTAGGTAGCATTGTAGCTGTTTGCCTGGACGTATCTGTAATGGGATCAGTTGATGCTGGTTGACAGCCTCTCACTGAGGTGACATACAGATGTGCCACTTCAAAACTTCACACGTTACTGTTCTTTCCCTTAAAGTGCCCTGAAAATGCATTTTTTTCCTCCCTGTTCTGCCCTTAAAAATTCACTGTTTTGCCCCTGAAAAGAAGTTGTCACTACACACCCCCGTTTTTCCCTTCAACAGACATCCATATACATGAGAACAAAAGAATGTGTGTTGAAGAAGGTGTCAGACTCATTATGAGGCGAAAGGTGATTTGAAGAGGTCCTTGACCAGTTGCTCAAATTAATTAGCATCATAAAAGCAGTGATCATCAAAATAATTCAGCATTTTAAATGCCCTTCTTTGTCCCTCTTATTGCCCTGGGAATCCCCTGAAAATGTACTGTCTTGGCGATGGCAGGACATTTGAAGTTTTGAAATGGCACATCTGTACTGTCAACTGTATCCATTTCGGTTCCTCCATTATCGCGCATCATCGGTCCTTATCGCTCCAACGTGCTTCTATAATCAGAGCCTTCATGATGCACGTTAGTGCTTCATCCTGGGCTCCTTACATCGCTGCGTCTGAGCTGTCAAAATAAGCCACGGAACGTTCCTTACGCCAAACCACTAGTTCTCAACCTGAAGTCCTTGAGGAGTTACGGGTCTGTAACTCTGAGAGTGTATGTATATGGAAACGAATGGACCCGAATGGACCACTCTCTGAGTTAAATGAACATTTTACATGTGTAGATTGGCTGCGTCATATTGTTGTACAACGATTGTCTGCCAAGTCCCGGACAGGACGCTCTGTGATTGGCTAGTAGTCACTTTGCCTAACCTAACCGTAACCTCAGAAAAAGTAGCGCTTTTAAAAAAGAAACACGGTTTTCTGAAAAATTGTGGAAGCAGCGGGATTCAATCGTGGGAGGTTGGGGCTATAAGTCTAATGGTTAGCGAGGTATGCCACCAAGGCGAGTGATGGACATCCCAAAACAAACTGGTAAGGCTACATCTTGGCCTCAATCATACAACCCATCTAACCCCTGCTCACTTTGCTAGGGTTGGATGGCTCTGGGTTGAGGACAGAGTACGGCAACTTGCTATGGGCCTGGTCTACAAGATTCGACACAACATTGGGATCCCCCTGTATTTGTCAAAATACTTCCAAAACGTAAATTAAGTCCACAATCATAACACCAGAGGCAGCTCCACTGATCATCTTCAACCCACAAACAAGGGAATGAACTCTTTCTCATGCTATTCAACAAACATGTGGAATGCCCTACCCAAAGGAGTAAAGGAGTGTAAAACCCTACTCACTTTCAAAACTGCCCTAAAGAATCACCTTCAGGAGGCTGCAATTCCAAATTGCCCCCTGTCAAAGTCTTAACCTACCCCCCCCCCCCCCCACTCCTAAAACTGTCTATTGTACATATTTATTGTTTTTCATACCAGTAACCTGTCAGCTGATTGTATGACGTTCTGCATAGTAGTGTATATTTGTATGTCTTCTTAAATGTCATCATGATTTGAGTGCACGGGATCTCATTTTAAATAAGCCAAGTGCTTTTATGAGCGATCCAGTTTAGAGGACCTTGTATTGTGAATTGTACTTCCATGTACTTCTACCATGTCTTTCTAAATAAAGTATTCAATCAATCAAACATGGAATGGGGTTGCGGGCTGTATTTGAGTATATGTGACCGCACCCCCTTTGAAGGCAGTGTTCTTCTTGTCCCGTTCTTGCATTCAGCCAATTGCAAGCAGATTGGCAGATTCTAGTTACCATTAAGTTATACGCAGTGGCCCCTCACTTTGGCCTAATGCCATTCAAAAGATAATGTGATCTAAGGCCACGGTGGCCTTGATGCCCCCGTCCACACTGCCCCACACTGTTCACCATTTTCTCCGTCTCTTTCCTGTAAATAGTTTTTAAATGCCAGTGTCTTTTGTTGAGATTGAGATTTGTTGTCATTCTTTTTTCTTTTTTTTTAAACAAAAAAAAAACATACACACACATACAGCTCAGGTCCTTAGATACATTATTAGCATTTTCACATATTTTGATCCATGGAGGTATTCATTCAGCGGATCTATAACTGCACATAGAATTGCAGATAGTTGGTTTTGTACAACGCTCACCAACGTTAATCGTCAGAGTTTTAGAGCGGAAGACAAATATTCAACTTAAACATGACAATGACAATCGGTTGTCTTCATACCACCTTACGTTTTTTGCCCAACAAATTCAGTGCTTTCTCCCAGATTCTAGAGAACAGGTGCGCTCTCTCATTAATACGGTATCTCAATTTCTCTAGAGTGGCAGCAGCGGATATCAAAGATTTCCACAGCTGAACAGACGGAGATTCATCTCCAACCCACTTTGTCATTATTGATTTCATAGCTAACATTAGAAAGAATTTAACTATTTCTGTATGTGCCTTCAAATACTCTGGGATACTTTCTAATATAAGCATAAGGGATTGGGGGCCAACTGTTTGATTGTGTCATTCTTAACTGCCCCTCTTCAAATGAATCCAGTGACGCTGATTATTCCAGGGCTGAGCATGAACATGCATGGACTTTTGACTGCAGAGTTTTTCTACAAATATTGGTCATTTGTAGATACCATTATAATTGTGTTTCACTGATACTTATACTCTGTATTCAAAAATAACTTAAATTAATGATTTCGTAAAATCATTGTTTTATTTGTTGACCGTACGCCCATCAGAGTCCAAGTGGCCTTGCCCTTGAAATTACGAAATTCCAGGCCTGGTTCCTATAGATAATTGATATATAATAAGATAGATATATAGGCCTAATTGTATCAAATGGGGGTCCGGGGCCTAAAATACGGTGATTCTCAAAGTTTGTAACTTCAAGGACATGTTTGCAAAACATGAGAAGCCTGCAACACCGGTTCTGCCGTCAACACAATAGAAGAGCACGCTGCATTCTCCCCATAGACGTCACCTATAGGGAGCGGGGGGTCCGGGTTTCCTGGCAGCCTAATCAGGGACAGCAAATCCATGGAGGCCTTTAACCCATTCAAACCGGGAACGCGTCTGTGTCATTTTAGATTTTAACCACTTTAACCATTATTGTATAATACTTTGGCTATTAAAAAATAGCCGATCTACAAGCTCATAGCGCGGCACCGAGTGCCGCGCTATGAGCTTGTAGATCTGCTATTTTTTTGAAGAATCTTGAAAATGTGTGCAAATCTTTGAATATATATTATTTTAAAGCGAACATTTTTAACTCAAATCTTTGCTTCCGGGGGTCCCAACAACATATTTTGAGATGGGGTCCGCAGCCAAATACATATCATTTTGGGGGTCCTTGACACGAAAAAGAGAACCACTGATATTATAGCAACATAAGTAAAAAAAAACTGTTAGGATTTAGAAGACATGTGTAGAATCCTCCAGAATTAGTTAAAAAGGTTTGCTTAAAAAAATAGATTTGCAGATATCAAATTTTCACGATTTTTGAATAGCCGAAGATATCTAAAATGCTTTCCCGGTCTTAATGGGTTAACAATGGGCCTGTCTACAGTACAGAGAGTGCAGTCCTTTCTCATTACTCCCTCCTGCTGCCGCTGCTACTGTAGCATAGTCTGTGGCTCACAACAGATGCCAGCAATGTGTGAGTGAAAGGAGGTAATAGTCATCCCAGTGATACTCAGTCATTCTCTCGTTCAAGCAAAAGGACATTGGCATCCCTGTCCACTGTCCATACAGTAGATGGATGCACCTTTTCTAACAAACGCTGGGTCTGATTATTATAGTTAACCACTTAAACCCCATATGGTTGACCGGAGTACCTCGGGGCTCCATATTAGTGTCTTTTCTGTGTTCTGTTATTGTGGGGAAAGTTTCTATAACAATAACAATACGCATGCTGGGGTTTAAGTGGTTAAATAAAACCGAGACTAAAGCTGAAACTAAAAGGTTGAAAATTTTGTTAACTGAAAAATATGTAAAGAACAAATACTGCTAATAATAATGATAATAACCAAACAAAACAAAATAAAAACTAAAACAAACAATTTTAAATAATTGAATTGCTTGTAAAACCATCTTCGTTTTAATATGTCCATGATCATATTTGATGTCACACATTTTATAGCCTCGATCTCCAGGCTTTTATTTTTTTTATTTTTTCTCAAAAATAAAAGCCTGGACCAGCGTGTTGACGTTCCTGGAATAGGAAGTGTTTCATTTCCCCAACCAACCAGAGTGCAGTGGGCGTCGCTCGAAATGTTGTGACGTCAGCGCTCTCACGCTGCACAATGGGGGAGGAGGCGGGGCGGGGGCTGTCGGACAGATCGGCGAACCAATGGGATCTCACGTCATTTTTCACCGGAGATTTTGAACCCGCCCCCTCTAGTCCAGATATCAGACACGCTAGGGCAGTCTACACATTCTATAAATCGAGGCTTAAACTAAAACTCGAATTAAGTACAACTTAATGCATTAGTTAACGGTTGAGCGCTCCTTCCTGTGCATCCCTCATGCAGTGCACGGTGCCAGAGGACCATGGCTTCACCGCATTCTGTTCTCCCCGCTGCATTCTGAACGCGTTTCCACTTGGCGAGCAAAGCGACGTTGTGAAAAGAGAAAGTTGCGACGTCGCAGCCACCATTAGCGGTGTGCAGAGGGTCCAGATGGTTAGCATAGCGATCATTAGCACCGTTCGTCTCAATTAACCCTGTGCTCTACCTGCGGGCGGCGGGGGAATACGGGCCGGACAAGCGCTCAGATTAAATCCAATGTGCCATCTAATTACAGAATGTATTTTCTGTTACTTCCCCACTTCACCTTCAATTTAATCACTGATTTCTCCTTTATTATCCACTGGAGGGAGGAGGGGGGGCGGGAGAGAGAGAGAGAGAGACAGAGAGAGACAGACAGAGAGAGAGAGAGAGAGAGAGAGAGATCGGGTTTAGGGAGGAATTCAATTATCCGCTAAAAAGGTACAGTTCTTACATTGCACACTTCATCGGATTCAATTCCACTTATTCCTCTTTCGTGCCCTATACTTCTGTCTGTCTGTTTCTGTCTCTCCGTGTCCTTGTCTCCCTCAAGCCAAATTACAATTTCATATAGAAATAAACAACGTGTTCTTTTTTTTTTCACAGCTAATGTGGGGTGCCATGTAATTGCCGCGGTGAGCGAGAGTGTCACGGAAGTATTTTGGCCGTGGTCTGATGGGAGTTTGAGTGTGTGCGTGTGTGAGAGAGAGAGATAGAGAGAGAGAGGGGTAGGAGGGAGGGGGGGAGGCAAACTGGAATTGGAAAAACTATTAAAAAAAAATATGAAACTTTTGTGACTTACAAATACTTTTTTTTGCAGTAAATGTCCTTAGTTTTTGTCTTTGTAAAAAATCTTAAAAACTAGCCAAAAAAAAGCCTTGTTGAGTCTTGCCCCTGACTGATAAAACCAAGCCTTTTGGAAAAAAAAAACTAAACTAGCAAATCCACTTTAAAAACGAACCAAAACTAAATTGAAAACAAAAACGGAACTAATGGAAAATGCAAATCTATAATAACCTTGGCTTCTGTAATTGAGAGAGAGAGAGAGAGAGAGGGAGAGGGGGGGGGGGTGGTACAGAAGGCATGTGAGACGGAGCCCAGGGGAACCAGTGTGGAGATCAAGAGAAAAACCAAGGCAGAGACTGAGATTAAAAAGATCCTCTTGCACACCGCAGGCCCTTTCATCATGCAACTCATAAAGCACAGGAAGAAAACGGCCAGCGCTTTCACACTTTTGGAGATTTAAAACGCACGAGTACACACAATGCCACACACACACACAAGAATTTTAACATTTTTTTCCGCATGAGAGCATGCAAGGACACACATATTAAAGGTGCAGTGAGATTGCATTCACAGAATCTATGGCACATGTCTCCATGATACAATAAGCACATCACTCAGTACTCTATGGGTATAAGTTGCAGCGTCTCCGCCATATATGGCGGCTGCCAGTGATAGCAGAGGCGGCACAATACTTTCCCAGGCCTTTTTTTGTCTCTACCTTTTGGGCATCCCGAGTTGTTGCAACCCCCTGACGACCGGTCTGTGTGCATGTCCTCGGCCAAGTGATTCCCAACCTTTTCTGGATCGGGGCCCGCTTGAAAATCTCAAAGGTGTTCGCGTCCCACCCATCTAACCGCTTAAGATGGCGACCATTCGGCAGCATGTCCCTGGCTGCCAAGTATGAAAACATGCTGTATAGTGTGCACCTGTAGCCCAGCTCTGAGATGGTATGTAGTGGTTGGTGTTTAATGACCTTTGTCATAAAAAGGCTTCCTCTAGGCTGGGGTCAAAGGTGCGGGCTATCTCTAATACAGACACTAGAACCTTCTTCATCCACAGCGACCATCCGGTTTATTCGCTGACAAAGATGTCTGGGTTAACATGCACGCACGCACACACAGTTCAGTTCAGTGAATAAATGCTCCTACTTTTAGAGATTTTTCTGATCTGGAGTGGCATGTCTGCCCGCGGACTCTGAGCCCCATAATCAGAAGCTGTGTGTGTGTTCCTTCCAACTAACTTTACGGATTGTAACAACCAAAGCGTTTTACTCTTACTGTGATGCCCTTAGGGCATTGGTCCTCAAACTGGGGTCCGGGGACCCCCAGGGGTCCTTGAGGGAGTTCCAGGGGGTCCCCAGCTAAATGATAGGAACCAAATGGACGTTTATGGGTCTGTAACTCTGAGAGTGTACAAATGGAACAAATGGTTCCATTTGTACACTCTCATAGTTAAATTAACATTGATTCTACAATATAAATTGGGGTCCCAGAGATAGAAATGCCATTAAAAGGGGGTCCGTAGCCCTAATGCATGTCAAACTGAGGGTCCTTGAAATTAAAATGGTTGGGAATCACTGCTAGAGCCGTAAAACGTCTTCTCTTATGGGGGTCCCTGGAATATCTTTTCAAATGGGGGTTTGTGGCCTAATAAGTGTCAATGTGGGGGTCCTTGACATGCAAAAGTTTTGAGAACCACTGCCTTAGGGAACGCATGCCCCTCCGGTACCTGATGTACCCACGGGGGGGATTGAACATACTCACTTCCATTGGGGGGGGCAAATTTTCGCACGGGGTTCTAAAATGCCCTCTTCGGTTCTAAGATGCCCTCTGCGTCCTTGGCTGTATCCATTATCATAGTACTTGGAGGCCAGTCTATGACGTCAGATACAGAGATATTAGCATTTTGGGTTCTGGACGAACAGTGTCCGACCAATTATGTCCTCTGTGATGAACATGCTAAGTTTGAAGTTGATTGGTCAAACGATGTTCAGGTTATGCGTGAGAAAAACATGCACGCACCTATACGCACGCACATGCACACACACACACGCGCGCGCTCACAAACACACACACACGAAGACATAGGCCTGCCTATGCCCAGACACTGATACACACAAATGTACAAAACAAACATGAACAGATTCCCCAGGGATTTGTGTTCGTCAATGTCTAGGTGGTCAGAAGTATTATCGCAGAGGCAAACAAATACAAACTTTATTATGAAATGCTCCTGGCATCAGTCCATGACAAATCCTTGAGAATTGGAGAATTTCAGAGATGAGGGATTGAATTCTCCTCTCCTGAGAACACAATCAGTGTAATACTTTCACGGGGCGAGGAAGCCCTTTACAAACTCCAGTTTCCATTCTCTTCGCCGGGTGTGAGATCTGCTTTTTATTTTTATTTTTTAGTCGATCAGTATTTTATGGAGTTTTTCAGGAGGTGAGAGGCATCGTCAGTCCGTCCACGTAGGCTAGCACACTGCAGCAGACTTTACACTGGATCCCTGTAATGTGCATCTTATATCGTCACTGTCGGGTAGAAACCTCGTATCTCCATATTTCTATATTTTATCTTTGTTCATAAATAATGCCCTACTTCGTCATATACAGTGTCACACAAAAGTAGCGAATATTTACGATCTACAAGCTCACTCATTGTGAGTTATTTGTGCTGTTTTTGATATTTTCTCCAGTGAAAAGTGAAAGTGGTTAAGTGTGTCTGTGGATTTTATAAATATTGAACCAATGACTGCACAGATACATAGATCTCCATATATGGGCAAATCTCTGTATTTCTTAGTCCTTGTCCCTTTTATACCCATATATGGAGACCTCGGATGTCATCAGTATATGCCCATATATGGGCATGCTGATATGCCCATATATGGAGATCTCTGTCTGTCAGTGATGCCATGACGACACATTGAGGTTAGACAACACACTCCATATTTGGGCGTAGCTGCATGGGGAACCCCTTATATGGTCATAGTGATATGATCGTGATGACGTGGTTGTGGTCATCGTGACAAGAGTGTGATGATGTGGTCGCGGTCTGTCCGCCGGCCGGCCCTCCCATTAGCCAATTTTAATATAGGATAGGATAGTTCCATTCCCGTGGGCGTGTGATGTCATTGAGTGATGTCAGAATGTGACATCATCAGTGACATCAGCAGGGCCTATATATACATTAAAAGCGACATATTTCGATCCAGAACCGAATCGAGCAGAACCGAACCTTAACGAGCCATAAACGTCTAGAGGATTCAATATGATTTTCTACACGCAGCTGTTTTCGTCCAAAGGTGGACCTTTAGCCAAGATCTGGCTGGCAGCTCACTGGGAACGTAAGATCTCTAAGGACAACGTGAACGAATGCAACCTGGAAAGCACCATTGAAGACATCATCTCCCCTCAGATGAGGATTGGCCTACGGACGTCTAGTCACCTACTGGTGGGAGTGGTACGGATCTACTCCAAAAAAGCCAAGTATCTCCTTGCAGACTGCAGTGAGGCGCTGGTTAAGATTAAAGTGGCATTCAGGCCAGGACAAATCGATATGCCTGTTGAGGGCCTTGAGGCCTCAATGAACGCCATCACCTGGGTTGAGGACTTCACTGACCTCGACGCTGACCTGAATATGGACACGGTGGACCATTCACTTAACCAGTCTGGAAAGGAGAAGATCACCCTCAAAGAGGATTTTGGCAACCGCATTCTCGTTACATTACAGGACGGAAATGAATCCCATCGTCCGCATGGACTGCTGGACATTACATGCCAAAGCCTGGCTGACCCGGGAGATTCTTTTGGGGATGAAGCCAGTGGCATGAGTGTGCTTGAATGGATGACGAGCTCCAGTGAGTTTGCTTTTCCCGAGGGTGACAACACAGTAGAGGAGCAGCGACTAAATAAACTGATAGAGAACCTCATCAACCAGGAACCTATGGCGGTAGATCCCCCAAAAGTGGATGAGACTCCGGCCATTGGCAGGAAGAGGAAAGAGAAGAAGATGACGAGGAAAAGGAAGGACCAGCCCGTCGAGCTGTCCGACGAGGTTTTCAGACAGATGGCTGTTGACTACTGTGACCTGAGCAAAAGGAAGCCGTACGTGGACCAGTCCCACGAGTTGGACGACGATGACTTCTGTCAGCTGATTGCGGACTACTCTGACATGATCGACCCTCCTACCTCCAAGCGTGCGAAATTGAAAGAGACCAGTAGAGCAGCAGAAAAACGCAGAAGTTTCTCCACTAAGGTCCTACATGAAGGGTTACAGAAACTTTTCCCCAGGAACATCGTAGACGATCTCATAGCGAGAGGTCGGAACGGTTCGGCGCTTGTCCATCCGTCTGGACGGAACGTGGAGGTTCAGTCGAGCGCCGTCCCACCGCGGTCTGCGCTGGACAGCCAGGACCAACTCGAGGAGAGGAGGCTAGCCCGAAAAACACAGAAGCTACTAAACACCCTCAGGAGCCAGAGCGGCAGTGGCAGCAGCGACGCCACGTTCAGCTACAAGTCGTTGTGTGAGAGCAGTTCTCGCACGCAGGCGTCGGAAACCTTCTATCACCTCCTGGCCCTGAAGAAGCAGCAGGCCGTTCAGCTGCACCAGAACGCTCCGTATGAAGACATCCTCGCCATGCCGGGTCCACAATTCCATAAATCCTAGACGGATGCAGAAGTTGGTACAGTGCTGAACCCCCGGGCTTGGCCGCCAGAACGGATCAGAAAATGAGCCCCAGGTGAAACGAAGTTTACGTAATGTGTTTCTGGGCTTACGAAACGGAAAACGGAAAATATATATTTATTTTGACTTCCTGGGATATGGCAATATTAAAATGACTGCGTGCTTAGGTTTGAAGGGGAACAATAAAGAAGCAGTCTTATACGTTAATTATTTTGTTGCTCTTGGCCATGGGCATTTCTCAATTTTCATCTGTGAAAAATGTGGACCCCTGGAAACGGACTGATGTCATTAGGACCGTTGTCCAGAACGGACGTGCCGCAATCTCCATATATGGGCATAAAAGGGAGAAAGACAGACAGATACAGAGATCACCGTATGTGATTATAAAAGGGAATCAGACAGACAGATACAGGGATCTCCATATATGGGCATAAAAGGGACACAGAGACAGACAAAGATGATACACCGGGCACTCTGACAATAGGTACAACGGAGGTACAGTGGGTATAGCTTAACCCGCTGGTTCTCAGCGCTGGGTCCGGGGACCACCATGGGGTCAACAATGAACATTTACAGGACTGTACAGATGTTACATTTGTATAGTCTCAGAGTTAAATGCACAATGTGATTTGTACAGTGGTAGTTTGTGGTTCCCAAAAAAAGAGAAGAAAAGAGAATCAAATGGTTCCATTTGTACCCTCTCAGAGTGATATTCCCAGGAATATAGACGAGATACATCCTCCATGTGGCCCCATAGTGGGGCCCAGACCAGACATTGAGAAGCAGTGGCTTAACCAGAGGGGCATATTTATTATTATTTTGACTTTTCAGACTGTCAGATGTGGACGTCTTTCACCTTGTGCCCCACCATTCAGAGTGCTGTGGGGGGTTGATGGTCGATGACCATGGCCCTGTGTGTGGTCATCATCATGGGTACCAGGTGTAAGCTCTTCTGCATCACGTTTGGCTCTTTTTTGACCACGAAGGGGGTAAGCTAGAACTTCCCATAACCCATAACACAACTTTTTTCAAGGACCCTCGGTTTGATAAGCATGAGGCCAAGTACCCCCATCTGATGAAATGTTCTTTGGGATCCCAATCTACACTATAAAATCCTTATTTCTGTGAGTGTAAAATGGGTTTGTACAGACCCATAATCCTCAAGGACCCCTGGGGGTCCCCAGACCCAACTTTCAGAACCACTGGCCTACTGTACCAGGAACTCTCCAGTTTTTTGTTCACATTCACGTGGTTCTATTCACGTGGTTCTATTATAACCACGACCCGAATGGGGGCAGATGTCATGTGAAACTCAGAATAAACATAAGGAATCTAGATGAGCCTGGGTCTGTATATTGAGACCTGTGATATTTGGATACCAGAATACTATAGAAATGGGACACAATGCCTCCCTGCTTGGCACTCTGCATCGGATTGGGGGTTAAAGTCCCTGCACCATACTAGCATCGCCGGACCCGACATTGAGAAACGGTGAATTACAGCTTTCGTTTGAATTTTGACTACTTAAGCAGGCGTTTGTTTGTGCGCACTTCTTTCAGAGTAAATGGGAGAGTTTGACTCTGACTAATTCAGTGGTGTGGTATAAACGCATTGATCGTCGGCGTACAAAGTGAGTGTGTGTTGTGAGGCACAGCTGGGTCAGTAGATAGCAGAGATTTAACAGGCATTCCTCAGCAGAGCAGAATAATAACAACGGTAAAGGAAGGCAGCAGCTAGGATAGGATAGTTCCATTCCCGTGGGCGTGTGATGTCATTGAGTGATGTCAGAATGTGACATCATCAGTGACATCAGCAGGGCCTATATATACATTAAAAGCGACATATTTCGATCCAGAACCGAATCGAGCAGAACCGAACCTTAACGAGCCATAAACGTCTAGAGGATTCAATATGATTTTCTACACGCAGCTGTTTTCGTCCAAAGGTGGACCTTTAGCCAAGATCTGGCTGGCAGCTCACTGGGAACGTAAGATCTCTAAGGACAACGTGAACGAATGCAACCTGGAAAGCACCATTGAAGACATCATCTCCCCTCAGATGAGGATTGGCCTACGGACGTCTAGTCACCTACTGGTGGGAGTGGTACGGATCTACTCCAAAAAAGCCAAGTATCTCCTTGCAGACTGCAGTGAGGCGCTGGTTAAGATTAAAGTGGCATTCAGGCCAGGACAAATCGATATGCCTGTTGAGGGCCTTGAGGCCTCAATGAACGCCATCACCTGGGTTGAGGACTTCACTGACCTCGACGCTGACCTGAATATGGACACGGTGGACCATTCACTTAACCAGTCTGGAAAGGAGAAGATCACCCTCAAAGAGGATTTTGGCAACCGCATTCTCGTTACATTACAGGACGGAAATGAATCCCATCGTCCGCATGGACTGCTGGACATTACATGCCAAAGCCTGGCTGACCCGGGAGATTCTTTTGGGGATGAAGCCAGTGGCATGAGTGTGCTTGAATGGATGACGAGCTCCAGTGAGTTTGCTTTTCCCGAGGGTGACAACACAGTAGAGGAGCAGCGACTAAATAAACTGATAGAGAACCTCATCAACCAGGAACCTATGGCGGTAGATCCCCCAAAAGTGGATGAGACTCCGGCCATTGGCAGGAAGAGGAAAGAGAAGAAGATGACGAGGAAAAGGAAGGACCAGCCCGTCGAGCTGTCCGACGAGGTTTTCAGACAGATGGCTGTTGACTACTGTGACCTGAGCAAAAGGAAGCCGTACGTGGACCAGTCCCACGAGTTGGACGACGATGACTTCTGTCAGCTGATTGCGGACTACTCTGACATGATCGACCCTCCTACCTCCAAGCGTGCGAAATTGAAAGAGACCAGTAGAGCAGCAGAAAAACGCAGAAGTTTCTCCACTAAGGTCCTACATGAAGGGTTACAGAAACTTTTCCCCAGGAACATCGTAGACGATCTCATAGCGAGAGGTCGGAACGGTTCGGCGCTTGTCCATCCGTCTGGACGGAACGTGGAGGTTCAGTCGAGCGCCGTCCCACCGCGGTCTGCGCTGGACAGCCAGGACCAACTCGAGGAGAGGAGGCTAGCCCGAAAAACACAGAAGCTACTAAACACCCTCAGGAGCCAGAGCGGCAGTGGCAGCAGCGACGCCACGTTCAGCTACAAGTCGTTGTGTGAGAGCAGTTCTCGCACGCAGGCGTCGGAAACCTTCTATCACCTCCTGGCCCTGAAGAAGCAGCAGGCCGTTCAGCTGCACCAGAACGCTCCGTATGAAGACATCCTCGCCATGCCGGGTCCACAATTCCATAAATCCTAGACGGATGCAGAAGTTGGTACAGTGCTGAACCCCCGGGCTTGGCCGCCAGAACGGATCAGAAAATGAGCCCCAGGTGAAACGAAGTTTACGTAATGCTTTAACAGGCATTCCTCAGCAGAGCAGAATAATAACAACGGTAAAGGAAGGCAGCAGCTGGCGAGGGATGGAGCGCACATCCACTCTGTTAAATACCTGCAAGTTAAGAACCCAACTGAATGTCTTCTGAATGCTCTGCAAGTGGTAATGAACTACTTATTCACTTAGACTTATTAAGTAGATCTTACAGTGCACCGCCTCGGGTGGCATAGTGCCATGGCCTTTATATATTACTTAGAGGTCCTCACATCTGGAGTTCGGGCCACTGTGCAGCCCTCACACCTACATCACGCCGCCGATCCAACTGATATGCCCAGTTTTCTGTATCTGTCAGTCTTGTCCCATATATGGAGATCCATGATGTCATCAGTATATGCCCATATATGGAAGTCTCTGTATCTGTCAGTCATTGTCCCTTTTATGCCCAATGGAGATGGGCATGCCCCCTTATGTGCCCATATATGGAGCTGACTGATTTGTGTGCGCGTGATGCCGTGACGACACGTTGAGGTTCGACAACACACTCCATATTTGGGCGTAGCTTCATTGGGAACTCCTTATACGATTACGGCTGAGTCATGGTGACATGAGCGTGACGTCAGCGGTTCGCCCACCAGCCGGTCCTCCCTTAAGCCAAGTTTAATATAGGATATCACACTGTATGCAGTATGCTATAGCAGATGTGTGCTGATGGGCCTCTGCTTGCTGCGAGATCACTCGATTGATTGATTGATTTATTGATTGAATGATTGATTGAATGATTGTTAACAGTACAGGTAGTACAGTCAAGGGGTATGCTAAGGATGGGGCACCTGCTGGCCTAGGCACATACCATATAATGGCTCTAGTGATAGCGTGCCGCGGGTTCGAATCCCGAGCCCGACAACCTCTGCCTCGTGTCACTCCCGTCTCTCTCCCTATTTACTGTCAATCTCCTCTGTGTACTGTCTCAAGTATACAGTGGAATGGAGTAAAGGCAGAAAAGCCCCAAAAATATATATTTAAAAAAAAAAGGGTAGTATAACACAAAATGCCCCCGGGGCTTGTTTCCAGTGTGGTCCATTGTACTCAATTCATCAGTAGTACAATCATAATTCATAATATACATCTTATATATATACAATTTGAATCCTGCGCCATGTCGGTTGTCAGTATGTACGTATGTAGCCAGTGTGACGTAATCTGACATCACGCCAGTGTGACGTAATCTCATGACAGCATGACATCACGCATGACATCACATCCTACCTATAAATTCTAGGATGCCGTCAGATCGCACCAGTTCGACGGCTTCCATAGTGGGTTTTGGTCATTGGAGAGGTGATGCACGTCACCTCTTTCTGAAGTGGGTACTTTCAAAGCCTGCCGTGGATTTAGGAGAGCACAAAACTCTCTCTCTCACACTGTGAGGTGCCTGTAAGGTGGCACTGCAAAGTGAACGACGCGTCACGCTAGACGTTCGGGCCGCGTAGCGGCCCGAACTTCTAGTAAAATATAATACAATACAAAACATTTTGGGATAAAGCTCAGTAGAAAGGTATACTTACAGAGAAAGGAGGGGAGGGGTGGGGGCGGGGGGCAGAGGATTCTACTATCAAGAAACTCAAGGAGTTAAACTCACTCACTGCACCACCACAATTACCTGAGGTTATTGGGGGCAACACAGCTCACAGACTAACACTGGGTATTCAAGCGTGCGCGCGCACACACACACACACACACACACACACACACACACACACACACACACACACACACAGACACAGACACAGACACACGCATCACCAGTCTTATTGTGTGTTTTATTGTACTGCAGTAGCAGGGTGTATAATTCTGCAGTCATGGAGAGTTCCAAGGTTAAAGGATGTATGCTTGATGACAAAAGGAGACTTATCCAATCGTATCTCCTCCTTCCCATACAGCTATGTGTGCGTGGGGACGGGGATGGAGACGCGCTGAACATGCGTGCGCGTGCAGCGCAGTGCGCCGTGGCAGCCACGCAGACCACAGATTAGAGGAAGAAGTGAGATTACAAAAAGTGAAAGGTTAAGATTAGATAACATGGGATGCACAGCGAACAGCTGAAGTATGGATTCCAAACTAAGGTTGTTAATGAAATGACGAAAACTAGAATGAGGTTTTTCAGTTAACTAGAACTGTATACAAAACAAACTACAAAGTAAAATCACAAAAATGACATATTTCACAAACATTTATCTATCTGATAGACCGATAGAGAAACATCATTTCTTCGTTTCCTCTTGCTTTGTGTCCTCGGTGGGAGCCACTACTTAACCCATTCAATCCGGGGGACGCATCTCTGTCATTTTAGATTTCTTTGGGCTATTCAAAAATAGCAGATCTACAAGCTTTCTCTATGAGCATGTAGACATTTTTGCAAACCTTTAAATATATATATATTTTTAAAGCGAACATTTGTAACTCAAATCTTTTCTTCTGGGAGGTCCCTGAAATAAAATGTTTTACAAATGTTCGCTTAAAAAATATAGCACATATTTTCACAATAAAAAAAAAGCTTGAGAGCTTGTAGATCTGCTATTTTTTGATCCCGAGCCCGACAACCTCTGCCTCGTGTCACTCCCGTCTCTCTCCCTATTTACTGTCAATCTCCTCTGTGTACTGTCTCAAGTATACAGTGGAATGGAGTAAAGGCAGAAAAGCCCCAAAAATATATATTTAAAAAAAAAAGGGTAGTATAACACAAAATGCCCCCGGGGCTTGTTTCCAGTGTGGTCCATTGTACTCAATTCATCAGTAGTACAATCATAATTCATAATATACATCTTATATATATACAATTTGAATCCTGCGCCATGTCGGTTGTCAGTATGTACGTATGTAGCCAGTGTGACGTAATCTGACATCACGCCAGTGTGACGTAATCTCATGACAGCATGACATCACGCATGACATCACATCCTACCTATAAATTCTAGGATGCCGTCAGATCGCACCAGTTCGACGGCTTCCATAGTGGGTTTTGGTCATTGGAGAGGTGATGCACGTCACCTCTTTCTGAAGTGGGTACTTTCAAAGCCTGCCGTGGATTTAGGAGAGCACAAAACTCTCTCTCTCACACTGTGAGGTGCCTGTAAGGTGGCACTGCAAAGTGAACGACGCGTCACGCTAGACGTTCGGGCCGCGTAGCGGCCCGAACTTCTAGTAAAATATAATACAATACAAAACATTTTGGGATAAAGCTCAGTAGAAAGGTATACTTACAGAGAAAGGAGGGGAGGGGTGGGGGCGGGGGGCAGAGGATTCTACTATCAAGAAACTCAAGGAGTTAAACTCACTCACTGCACCACCACAATTACCTGAGGTTATTGGGGGCAACACAGCTCACAGACTAACACTGGGTATTCAAGCGTGCGCGCGCACACACACACACACACACACACACACACACACACACACACACACACACACACACACACACACAGACACAGACACAGACACAGACACACGCATCACCAGTCTTATTGTGTGTTTTATTGTACTGCAGTAGCAGGGTGTATAATTCTGCAGTCATGGAGAGTTCCAAGGTTAAAGGATGTATGCTTGATGACAAAAGGAGACTTATCCAATCGTATCTCCTCCTTCCCATACAGCTATGTGTGCGTGGGGACGGGGATGGAGACGCGCTGAACATGCGTGCGCGTGCAGCGCAGTGCGCCGTGGCAGCCACGCAGACCACAGATTAGAGGAAGAAGTGAGATTACAAAAAGTGAAAGGTTAAGATTAGATAACATGGGATGCACAGCGAACAGCTGAAGTATGGATTCCAAACTAAGGTTGTTAATGAAATGACGAAAACTAGAATGAGGTTTTTCAGTTAACTAGAACTGTATACAAAACAAACTACAAAGTAAAATCACAAAAATGACATATTTCACAAACATTTATCTATCTGATAGACCGATAGAGAAACATCATTTCTTCGTTTCCTCTTGCTTTGTGTCCTCGGTGGGAGCCACTACTTAACCCATTCAATCCGGGGGACGCATCTCTGTCATTTTAGATTTCTTTGGGCTATTCAAAAATAGCAGATCTACAAGCTTTCTCTATGAGCATGTAGACATTTTTGCAAACCTTTAAATATATATATATTTTTAAAGCGAACATTTGTAACTCAAATCTTTTCTTCTGGGAGGTCCCTGAAATAAAATGTTTTACAAATGTTCGCTTAAAAAATATAGCACATATTTTCACAATAAAAAAAAAGCTTGAGAGCTTGTAGATCTGCTATTTTTTGAATAGCCCAAAGAAATAAAAAAATGACACAGATTATTTTCCGGTCTGAATGGATTAAACGACACAAGGAAAAAAGGACGCCAAGTGATCGAAACACGGGTTTCGTGTAGAGACATGGGACGCGGCCAGAGGCCACCACCTTGTCTCTTGAAGACCACCATTGAGTTTATTCTGCCGTTGGCCCGGCACCACTGTAAGGACTTCTCGCGTAGCATTCTCGTGCACACGCAGCCAGAGGCACCACAATAGGCTCTATTCACAGCAGCCATATTATGAAGACATTCACAGGTGTTACCAATGATACTAATGAAGGCTCTGTTCCATTCTGGTCAAACAGAGTCAGGTTGCTGATATTGTGCATGTTGGCTCATTGGAAACACTCTGTTACACCAGTGGGTCTACAGTTGGGGTCATGGGCTTCCAAATGGCCCCTTACAGGTGTAACTCTGAGAGTGTACAAATGGAACCAAATGGACCCGTAAGGGTCCATTTGGTTCCATTTGTACACTCTCAGAGTTATGGGGGTCGTGGAAACCACTGTGCTAGACTAAATGGAACAGAGCCTTCATTAGTATCATTGGTAACACCTGTGAAGGAAGTGATAATATGGCTGCTGTGCATAGAGCCCATAAAGCAGGTGCGGGAAAACTTCCATCGCTGACTGCACAAACTCCACGCTTTAAGATTTCAATAACGTTTCATCGCTGTTCTCCACCCCATGACCTTTCTGCTCCCCCTTTCATTTTCCTCTCCTCCACTTTAATCCCCCCCACCACCTCATCCTCATCCTCCTACATCGTTCATTCGTACTATCATTCGCAGTGGTGTAAAGTAACTAAGTACATTTACTCAAGTACTGTACTTACGTACAATTTTGAGGTACTTTTACTTTACTGGAGTATTTCCAATTGTATATTCTATTTTTACTTTTACTACATCTCAGAGGGAAATATTGTACTTTTACTCCACTACAATGATTTGAAAACTTTAGTTGCTAGTTACTTTGCAGGCATAAATTATTGCATTATAAAACATACATTAACCTCTTTAGCCGTATTTTATACACTATTTGAAAATAGCCGATCTACAAGCTCACAATGCGTCAAATCGCGACGCGTTGTGATCTTGCAAGTCTGCTATTTTCAAACATTTTAGTACTTTTACTTTTGGTACTACAAGTACATTTTGTACTTATACTTATGTACTTTTACTCAAGTAAATTTAGAATTCCGGACTTTTACTTACTTTTAGAGTATACTTCTACATTGCAGTATCGATCCATTTACTTAAGTAGAACATTTGAGTACTTTTTCCACCACTGTTAATTCGTACTACCCCCCCCCGCTACCCATGGCGGAGCGTTGCTCATTTCCCTGCCCGGGTCATTGACAGAAGAGAGAAAAATTAGAAGATGAAAGGGGAGAGGCGCGGGGGGCTTTTGACAGTAATGGGATTAAGGGGGCGTCGGGATGAATAGAATTCTAAACATGAACGAGGAAGCGTCACTGGTCATGTGATCAGTTTTTTTAACTTAATGTTTTCCATTTCAGTGTAACCAGGGTCTAGTAGTGTATTAATTTATTTATTTATTTTCAAAAAGGCTTAGTTTTAGTGTGTTTCTCTTTAGTTTTGTTCTTATGGTAATATGGGGTGGTCAGCATCCAATATTCAAAAAGCTCTGAAAAACAACTGATGTAGATGCTCACGGCACGTCGACACGTTGTGAGCATGTAGATTGGCTGTTTCCCCTACTTTTTTAAAGGCAAATACTGACAAAGAATAAAAATAAGCACAATTTCTCTAAGATTTCAAGTTAGTTGTTCCTTATTTTTGTAAACAGTAGGCCTACAGTTTCGGGGGGGGGGGGGGGGGGGGGGGGGATCATTGAAGACTGTGCAAGCGCAAAAGACAACAACAAAGTTTACATTCAGGCAGTGTTGCCTCTATCTCTCTCTCTCTGTCTCTTAGTCTTAGCTCTCTCTATTATCTCACTCACTCTGTCTTCTCTCTCTCTCTCTCTCTCTCTCTCTCTCTCTCTCTCTCTCTCTCTCTCTCTCTCTCTCTCTCTCTCTCTCTCTCTCTCTCTCTCTCTCTCACTGTCTCTCCCCCCCCCCCCCCCCTCTACCCCACTCCTTGGGAATGCTTGCATGCGATCTACATGGTTGTCCATGGTTGACGTTGATATAGTGTTAGTGCGGCGGCAGAACAAATGCTTGAACAAGCTCCATCACATCAGCTGTCAGCATTACACTCACACACTGTATTGTGGTGTCAGCCGCTTGTGTGTGTGTGTGTGTGTGTGTGTGTGTGTGTGTGTGTGTGTGTGTGTGTGTGTGTGTGTGTGTGTGTGTGTGTGTGTGTGTGTGTGTGTGTGTGTGTGTGTGTGTGTGTGTGTGAGTGAATGGTAAATGGTGCATGTACTGTTCAGTATATAGTGCCTTTCTCCAAAGGGATTTACAAGGAACCTTCCAATTCCAAGATGAACGTGCATGGGTGTTTTACATGCATTGTGCATGTGCAAAAGTAAAGTACAGTACATGTGACCCATCGGCTCAAAATGTTGGATTGAGCCAATAGTCTTTGGAACTACATCTTATGGGAATGAGTGTGAATTAAAGATGCTCATGCTAGCAGAGAAACAAGAAAGTCTGGGATGGAAAAAATATAGTGATTTGACTGTTTCTATACATTCACTAATGTAAGCTGTAAGCTCCACAGCTCTCCCACAGTTACATTGCATCTGAATGCTTGCAGCTGCAGCCTGAGCCAAGGTGAGACATCCCTCCCTTTGTCCAAAATTGTTACTTTTCAGGATTCAAGTTCAAAAACGGCAAAAGTAGCACATCCGCAAGCTTGCGACGCGTTTGGATCTTGCGGATCGGCTGCTTTTGATACTTTTGTGTGACGCTGTAGTATGATCAAGTAGGCTGTTAATTCAACCCATTAAGACCTGGAACGCATCTGTGTCATTTTTAGATTTTAGCAAAAAAGCATTATTTTACGCTTTGGCTATTTTTTTTTTTATCGTGAAAATGTGTGCAAATCTTTGAATATATATATTATTTTAAAGCGAACATTTTTAACTCAAATCTTCAGGATCTGGGGGGTCCCTAGAACAAAATATTTTGAGATGGGGGTCAGCGGCCAAATACATAATTTTGGGGGTCCTTGACATGAAAAATTCTGAGCCCCACTGATATAGAAACATACGTTTTTTTAGAATACTGTTGGGATTTAGAAGACATTTGTAGAATCGGCTTCAGGTCGACAGCAACGCTCATGCTTTGTCTCAGCTGAGCTGCCGGCATTGCAGGCTGAGCCTATGTGTTGTTGCACGTTCACCACTAATAGATTTTTCATTGGACTTGACATGACAGCAGCAGCAGCATTACAATAGTATTCCCTCTGGGCTTGTCTGACTAGAATGAGTATGAAAGATGGATTTTACCTCCAGGAGATGAAGTCATGTATATGCAGCGCCGGGCTATTAATGGAGGTCCAAACATGAGTGGATATTTATGCATACATTTTCATATGCACACACAACGCCGATTTCAGCTCTGACTTTTAGGTGAATGATAGACAAGTATTCGAAGATTATGGAAATGTGAGTTTCCGCTGTTTCTTTTTTTCTTCTGTAAAATGTGCATGTGTGGAATAGTTATTGGTGTGTGTGTGTGTGTGTGTGTGTGTGTGTGTGTGTGTGTGTGTGTGTGTGTGTGTGTGTGTGTGTGTGTGTGTGTGTGTGTGTGTGTGTGTGTGTGTGTGTGTGTGTGTGTGTGTGTGTGTGTGTGTGTGTGTGTGTGTGTGTGTGTGTGTGTGTGTGTGTGTGCGTGTGTGTGTGTGCGTGTGTGCGCGCCCAGCAGATAATAGTAGCTGCTGATGGGAACCAGTTAGTGTCCCTCTGACGTGTGTGTGTGTGTGTGTGTGTGTGTGTGTGTGTGTGTGTGTGTATGAGTGTTGAAGACAGCGGGAGACTCGATTTATTGGCTCCACATCACAGTTTTAACACACTCAAACGCAGCAGGAACGCTCGGTTTTTGATTGCTTTGGCCCCGTTGCAGTTTCTACAGGTCCATACTTAACCTTGAAGACAGTCAGTGATCCGTGTGTTTTACCCCATGTGTTGCACAGTGAGATTCTCTCTTTTGAAGGAACACTTACTTCCAACCTAACTGGTCCTCACTAATGCTCATTATGAGATGGCATCATTACCGTGTCTCATTGGAGGGCTGCGGACACTTCAGAAACACGCCTACCAGTGACATCATTGATGGGGGTTACAAGCTAATACAAACTACAGCCTTTCTCTTCCTGGAGAGTTAGCATGCTGAAAAAGAAGCAATTGTCGTCAATATTAAAACATTATCATTGCTTCAATAAGTCCAAGATCACTGTGGATTTTTAACTTCATGTGAGCAATGTGATGCGTTGTGAGCTTGTAGATCGGATATTTTTATATTTTGTAAGTGAAAGTTAAAGTGGTTTAGTGTGTCTTTGGGTTCTATAAGTATTGAACCATTGAACAGTATTAACAAGAGCTCGTGACTAAATAATATCAAATTGGATGCAATGGAACTTTTTTTTCCATTTCCTAAAAACTAACAGTTTTGGACGTACAAGGTTTCCACCCGACAGCGACGATGGAGATGTACATGTGTACATTGAGTTAATTTAATTGTTTTTTCACTGAGCTCTGCTGCCTTGTTTCCACGCATCAGTGTGTGATACGCAATTTTCCCTCTACTGTAAACAGAAGGAAAATGTATTAATTTTACGGATGAATATTGACGATCATTTTTAACTAATGCAAAGTGCAATTGAGTACCTGAAAAGCGCTCCATGAATAAAATGTCATTATTTACACAGTCAAGCGACTGAATTGAATGAAAAATAGCATCTTCTGCTTATTTCCTGGTACACAAAGCAACGCAGTCTCTCCGAAATCCTTACTTCCTTCACAGGTGTTACCAATTATACTAATGAAGGCTTTGTTACATTTAGTGTAGCACAGTGGTTCTCAAACGTTTTTAATATCAAGGACAACCATAACTCTGAGAGTGTACAAATGTAACCAAATGGACCCGTACGGGTCCATTTGGTTCCATTTGTACACTCTCAGAGTTACACAGCCATAAGGGGCCATTTGGAACCCCCAGAGTATTTCCAGTGAGCCAACCTGCACAACATCAGCACCCTGACTCTGTTTGACCAGAATGTAACGGAGCCTTCATTACTATCATAGCTAACACCTGTGAAGGAAGCGAGGAAGAGGCCCAATTTCTTTCCAATATGGCTGCTGTTCCGCACGGCCCCAAAAAACGGAAGGAAAGGCGCTTCGCACACATCGGAGATAACGGGAGGTTCTCATAGAAACTAAGGGAATAGAATAGACAGACTTACGGATGCAGAACACACAGCTGTGTGGAAACGAGGTGTGAGTACTCACCAGAGGGACGCTGATCGAAATTGATCCGGTTCGAAGCCAGATGACATTCAACATGGCGGAGATGTCAGAGCGCCAATCACTAATCACTGACTTATCGTCATATTATCTTTAATGTCATCAAGAAATAAATCCATGTCTCCATTAATTCACAAGTTGATTTTAAATCACTACAGTGTGACATTATTTTAATTCACAGACGAGACGCGCCGCAGTAAACAGGAAATATGTGCTTGTGTGCGCGTGTTTGTGTGTGTGCGTGTGTGTGTGTTGTATTTTAATATACATTCAATTACTGCGGGTGCTGATGAAGACATTTTTGGCTCCTATTAGATTCACGTGCATGCACTCTCTCACTCACACACACACACACACACACACACACACACGTATATGCATATGCACTCGCACTAAATCTCAAGCACACACACTCACACACGTAGCCATAGATATGCACATGCAAACTCGCACAGGCGCACAAGCACACACAAGCCCCCGCGCGCACACACATGCAAACTAACCCATACACTCACAGACATGCATACACAAACGTACACACACAAACATTCGCGCACTCATGCACGCACAGGGACAAACATGCATTATACATAAATACATGCACACACGCACACACACACACACACACACACACACACACACACACACACACACACACACACACACACACACACACACACACACACACACACACACACACACGTCATCCAGCCTCAGTCTCCCCAGGCTCTCCAAAGGATGGGGCGAGGGGGTGCAGCTCTGTGGTACAAAATAATAAAAAGACATTTTCAGAGATGAATCCACTTCTCTGCTTGGCTCTGGAAACCTGACATCTGCTCTCAATCACAAAGCCTGCTTCTATTAGAACCTATTGATCAGAGAGAGAGAGAGAGAGAGAGAGAGAGAGAGAGAGAGAGAGAGAGAGAGAGAGAGAGAGAGAGAGAGAGAGAGAGAGAGAGAGAGAGAGAGAGAGAGAGAGAGAGAGAGAGAGAGAGAGAGAGAGAGAGAGAGAGAGAGAGAGAGAGAGAGAGAGAGAGAGAGAGAGAGAGAGAGAGAGAGAGAGAGAGAGAGAGAGAGAGACAGACAGACAGACAGACAGACAGACAGACAGACAGACAGACAGACAGACAGACAGACAGACAGACAGACAAAATTAAAGAGACTAGTGCTGCAACTATTCATTATTTTTTAAGCGATTATTCTATTGAATACTTTTCTGATTAATTGAATAATCGGGAAGCTTGTGTTGTTTCTTTGTTTGTTTAAATGTTTTGATATCAACGATAGCAAGCTGCCATTCGCAGCCTCTCCCCCTCTCCGTTGTCTCCACTTTTTCATAGACTTTTAACACCAGGAATGTAATGAAAAGGTCACTGACATGGTACAATCCTTCTTTATTGGTGAAAAACACACAAATATTACATTTCTGGTAGAGGTGTAACGATATAGTTACTGCATCGGAAAATCGTTTTGAATTTTCAACAATCTACTATATCGATATGCAAACAGCAAAATATTGTCGAATCGTTTTACAATGCAAATAATACATTTTATCAATACTAAGTACTTTTAAGAAGAAAAAAGAGAAAGAGGGCTTTATATCCAGTATCCAGGTATTTATTTTTCTCACAGAATTTTTGGGTAAATAAATAGTTACTATATCGATTTTAAATCATTGAATCAAATAGTATCGTTCTAAATTAACCTGTCCAGTATCGTTCATGTATCGTATTGACTAAATCACTGAATCGAAATGTATCGTATCGTTCTAAATTAACCTGTATCGTTCATGTATCGTATCGACGACCAAGTATCGTGATACGTATCGAATCGTTGTTAAAACGTATCGTTACATCATTTCAGCTTACGCTTAGGCATAATATAACTTAGCGATCAAAACACAATTTCACAGATCAGTATCATCCATCACATCATCAAACTCCACCTCATCCTCTTCCCTCTCATGCAGAAATGTGTTCTTCGGGTGCTGGTGGAGCCTCTCCCCTGCCCTACTAATATAATATGCAGTATATTTGATCGATATAGATTACACTCAAAGGTGAAGGGGACAGTTGGGAGGAGGCCCGGCACAGGCGGAGGATAGGCCAAACGCCCGAAAGGCGCTTTCCTCTAGTACAGATTATTACATGAATTCATGCAATAGATTTAAAACGACCATATGACCACCATAGAATCAGAATCAGAATCAGTTTTATTGTCCCATTATGGTCCTAAAAAGAACAGGTTACAGAGAGGTGCTGGTGGAGCCTCTCTGTAAAGACGGACCGGACCCTAAATGTCCATTTGGTTCACGCAGAGTTAAAGGAGTGGTGGTGTTAGTCATGCACGGTGTTGGTTTGTATTGTGTGTGTGCAACAGTGTGTGACGTCAGCCCTGAACTCTGGTCAGCCTATAGACCCCTTAACAGACGACGTCACACTGATGAGAACCAGTATGCGTGTAAACAGTATGTGCGCAATGAAACCCATTCTGTCAGGTCTTGCTAGGACGCGCCTCTCAATGTTAGTAAACAAACAATTGGTCTATATAAAGTGTGAAAACTTAATTTAAAACCACTTTTTAAGATTTGGGGAAGAGTGAGGATTTTTTTCTTTTTGAAGAGATCATATAGTCATCAACAGCTTACCAAGGTACACAAGCGTGTTCATCCTGGAGAAAAAACCCTACCACTGTGTGTTAAGAGTTTCAGTCTTGCAGGTACTTTGAACAGTTTGAAGAGACACCAGCATATACACACTGGAGAAAAACCTTTCCTCTGTAAACTATGTGACAAGAGTTTCAGGTATTCAGATGTTCTGAAGTCACACAAGTGCATCCACACTGGAAAAGAAACCAGACACAAATGTTTGTGTTGTGACCATTTCTGTCCACCAGAACCCTCTGGTGGACAGAAATTGTCACAACACAAACATGGTCTCATGTTCAAGTAGCAAATACGATGGATGGCTGCAAGTTACTCTAAAGGTGGCTATACATACTTCACAAAGTCTAACCGAACAATAAATCTTTTTTTTTTGGATGGCCGAACTGATAAACCCTCGGACAGACACATGTCAATACATACTGCCACCGACCGCTTCTGTGTTCTGAACCCAGGGGCGGACTGGCCATTTGGCATACCGGGCATATGCCTGGTGGGCCGCTGGGCCGAACCCAAAAAATATATATATATATATATATATTTTGCTCCCGTTTTAGGATTATTACGGTCATTTCCGGGCCGCGCGGCCCAATTATTAGTTACGTTAATGTTTGGGCTGGGATGATTTACAGCATTACATAGGGTTGCTGGATTAAAACAGTGAAACGCGTTTTTCAGGCTGCCCCCCCCCCCCCCCCCGCGCCTGGTTCGGGGGCTGGTTTGGACCAAAATGCCAGGGCTGAATTTTGGTCTCAGTCCGCCCCTGTCCGAACCCCAGACCCCGCCCTCTCAGTAATCGGCTCAACGAATCTGCCCAGCAACACTGCGGCTCGCTCCGTCGGTCATCGAGCCACTGAAGCAGATTACAGCCAGTGATGTACAGTGAGCAGTGGTTTTAATACCTGGATCTCCCTCCAATGCGCTGTTGGAAATTTCACGGAGGTGCAGACGTCTTGCCATTTTTTTTTTGCGACACGTGTTTATGCATGGTCACTAGAGAGGGATTACAGAGGTGTTTGTACCTCCTGGAGGTTGGTTTGTGTGTAGCACTTCTCCTCAGTCAACATTTCAATCAATCAATCAATTGTGTTGCAGCTTGCATCAGTGGAACTATCGTAGTATACTTTAAGCTCCTATTTATCGGTATCACAATGAATACTATGATCGGGCCCTGGCTCACAGGCTGAGAACCACTGGTTTAGTTTAAGTGGATAACATTGCATCCTCACTTGGTACATAAGTGTTATTTTTTGTGTTATATTAATAAGTAGTAAACGTACGTGTGTGTGTGTGTGTGTGTGTGTGTGTGTGTGTGTGTGGGTGTGTGTGTGTGTGTGTGTGTGTGTGTGTGTGTGCGTGTGCGTGTGCGTGCGCGTGCGCGCGTGTGTGTGTGTGTGTGTGTGTGTGCGCGCACGCGCGTGCGCATACATGCATGTATACACGCTGCATGTATACACGCTGCATGTGTCTCCTCTCTGACAGATGCAAAATGTTTTCAACTCACATGTTCTCTGTACCGTCCGTCCGTCCGTCCATCCAGGGTGTGTGTGTGTGAGAGTGTTCTAATGGAGGGTGTGTTTTTAGCAGCCAGGTTGTCTGATTGGTGTTGTCTGTCATCATGGTGCACCTTTAAGACAGCCTTGTTTGGGAGACGAGAGAGAGAGAGAGGAGGGGGGGAGAGACTGAGACAGACAGACAGACAGACAGACAGACAGAGTGAGAGGCTGCCCTCTCAGTGACTGAGGGAGAAAGCCATCAATTTTCTTCAGCCAATCGAGCAGGACTTTACCTCCGTCAGCGCACTTTAAACCTCAACGATCCCTTTGAAAGCACACGCGCACGCGCGCACACACACACACACACACACACACACACACACACACACACACACACACACACACACACACACACACTTCAAAGGAAACACCCGTATCCACCCTGTGCCCATCACCTCTCTGTGAATACAACGTAATCTAAACTCAACTCAACCATGTTGCTTATCCAGCAGCAGATATCGTATCGCCGTTCAACAAAGCTTTCCCTTTTCTCCTGCACATTCACTACTTCACTTCAAGGGGATTTATCTTTGCTTTAGGAAACGCCAGGAGTCAGCGAGTTTCCACTCTTAACTGCTTTGCATTTTGAAATGCCATTCGGAAAGTAAATGTTTCATTAGGACATGAGAGCCGTCTGGATTGATCATAAAACATAACAGACGCGCGCTGTGTTCGAATAGGATTGCTGCTCCCTTTTCGGAGCATTGTGCTGCACGTCAGTTTGAACAGAAGGTACAGAATAAATGTGAGTGATTGTTATAGGTTGCACACAGAAGAGTCTGGCGTATCATGTTGGGATGTGGAATGGTAAATCTATATAACATTTATATCTAATAAACATAGCACAAAAGGTTCTGAAATGTGTGTTTGGTAGATTACTTCTCTATAAGAATGCTTCTTGGCAATAACCTTTATACCATTGGAAAGCCTGTTTATTCCCCCTTTAAATGGCGCCACATGTGTAAGGCACATGCATTTGTGGGTGTGAGTATGTGGGTCGTGCCCATGGAATATGTGGTGGTAAATCTTCTCTGCCAATGCCAAACAGTTTATTCTGCTGTTGCTATTGACTACTGTAGTTGTGAGCTTCCTACCCCAGTATGTGTCCCCACACACCCATGGTATCCAGGGGTACCTGGGGGCACATAGTATACATGGGCTATATATACACTCTAAAGGCCAGACCGCACCAATGCAACTAGTCGCAACCCATTTAGACCGGGAACGCATCTGTGTGTCATTTTTTTGATTTCGTTGTCATTTTTTAGATTTCTTTGGGCTATTCAAAAATAGCAGATCTGCAAGCTCGTAGCGCCATGCTGCGAGCTTGCAGATCTGCTATTTTTTGGAAAATAGCCGTGAAAATGTGTGCAAATATATATACATTTTTAACTCAAATCTTTTAATCTGGGGGGTCCCTGGAACAAAATATTTTGAGATGGGGGGTCCGCAGCCAAATAAATACATGGCGTTTTGGGGTATGAAAAAAGTTTGATATTATAGCAACATTTTTTTCAAAAAACTGTATTTAGAAGACAATTGTAAAATCCCCCAGAAGCAAAGATTTGAGTTAAACTCAACTTTATTTAGTTCACTTTAAATATAATATATATTCCAAAGATTTGCACAAATAGCAGACCTACAAGCTCATAGCGCCGGCACTCGGTATTTCACCGTCGCACTGTCCGCATACTTGATGATGACGTTGGAACAGCGCGTGGCCCGATGCTGCCACGATGTCTGAGCTACTGTAAACGCACGTTTTCAGGCCACTGATAAACTGGCACATCTGGGCGTGCTCAGAGCCTATACCGTCCCCCAGGAGAACCACCAGGAGGACCGGGGCTGTGAATTAAACCTATAATATACACGCTCATATTATAGATATGTAATTAGCCTATCAGGGGGGTGCTTGTCTCCCTGTGGATGCTGTGCCAAGGCAGCGAGAAGTGGCTTGTCCCCATCTGCCAGGACGGGACGGTTAAATATTGATGCCCACTTAGCTGTCTGTGTCCATTGTTCTGGCTGAGTGTATCTGTGCAGCGGTCAGGTTGCACGTCTGTAAACAAGCTGTCCCTGGAGCCGTGTTAGCCAGCCTGTGTCGCAGGTGTCAGTCAACCTAATCAGATAGCACAGGCTCTTTTGTCCGCCGCGGCAGCGAGACGGCCGGGCCCGGCTAGCCGACGAAGCGGCGCGTTTGATTGCGGACGGTTTAATGCGCCTGTCGATCACACAGCCTGCTGCGGGGGCCGCTGCTGGCGGTGGAGAGGTGAGAGAGTCTTCAGTTTAACACATTAGATCTCATCAGTCACTCACTCCTTCACCTTTGCCTCCAGTCAGACTTCTTCGAACAATAACGTCTTTCATGTCCTGGCTGCCTTGGTTTCGGCATGTCATTTATAGGCAAATGTTTTCAAAAATATGTTTTTTAAATAGCAAACATAGCATGTCGCATTTTCACGTGTTGTGAGCTTGTCGATCGGCGATTTTTCTATCAGCCACATTTTATGATTTGATTTGGTACTGCAAGTATATGTTGATGCCAATGCCTTTGTACTGCTACAGGCCTTTTGTTACAAAGTATTTTTATATTGTGGTATTGTGGCTTTTACTTACTGTTAGTGAAAATCTATGTACTTCTGTACTTCCGTCAAAGGTTCAACCAAGGTTCAAGGTTCAACTCTATTTGTCAGCAATACCGGTTCCAACGTATAAAGGCACGTGAGCGTCATTGTGCGCTAACCAACACAACGACGACAGTCTGAAGAGTTAAGACATTAAAACTCATACGTATATATAAATATATAGTATTAGTGAAATGCTTCATCAGTCGGTGTTGTACACCTGCAACTTGTATCAGCTGGACTTCCCAGCTTTCGGTTTTGTGCCAAAATGAATCTGATTTCTCTCTAAATGCTGACAACCCTTTCCAGAGACCTGCCTGCATTGTTCTCTGGAGCCTTGCAAACACCTGCCATGTTTTCTGTGACAGTAATAATTCTGCACTGCTGGCCATTTATAAATAAAATATGCTAGATTTGATAGATACTGTATGTTATTTGTGCTGTTGTCTGGCACCCAGTGACTGTCTGGATTCTAACCCCCGCGGTCAAACTGCAATATTGCTGGTGACCAGTGGTGTAAAGTAACTAAGTACATTTACTCAAGTACTGTTACAATTTTGAGGTACTTTTACTTTACTGGAGTATTTCCAATTGTCTGTACTTTAACTTCTACTCGACAACATCTCAGAGGCAAATATTGTACTTTTACTCCTCTACAATTATTTGAAAACTTTAGTTACTAGTTACTTTGCAGATATAAATTATTACATTATAAGACATACATTAACCACTTTAGCCCTATTTTATGCCGAGGCTATTTGAAAATAGACGATCTACAAGCTCACAACGTGCCGCATCGCGACGCGTTGTGAGCTTGTAGATCTGCTATCTTCAAACATTTGAGTACTTTTACTTTTGGTACTTTAAGTACATTTTAATACCAATACTTTTGTACTTTTACTCAAGTACTTCTACATTGCAGTATTGATACTTGTACTTAAGTAAAACATTTGAGTACTTTTTTCCACCACTGCTTTTTCCCTCCCTTTTTTTCCCCCCTTCCCTGGTTCTGGCTCAGGAAAATCTTTTTGGCTGATTTTACAGCATGTCCGGTCAACTTCTTCAACCGCCGCCACTGGACAGCACTCACCAAGACATGATGGTGAAGGAGCTTTGCTGTGTGCTTCACTCCCTCCTCTGACCTTTTTGTTCTGTCAATTTGGAGGGAATAAAGCCTGCGTGCTTTGAATGATGAGGTCATTAGCAGAGATAATAGGGCCTCTGCTCTAACGATTTTTTTTTTAACTGCCATCTCATCACGTTTCTGAAAGCTCATCCACATGGCTCTCATTTCCCCCCGCTCCTGTGTGATCATTGCACAGGGGACGGTTTATCACCGTGACTCCGTGTGATCGTTTTAAAGGGGACGTTTAACACCGTGACACCAGTCTAAAATCCACATACAGACAAGGGAGATAATCAGGGGTCATCACCATGATGGCTTGTTTTCTTCTTCAAAATAAAAGTAATATTACCACAATCAGAGCCTCACATGTAGGCCTATTGGACTCCTAATGTGGCACATTGCCTAGACTCTAGGCCAATGTGCAACACATTTTAACACGATAGTATTTCTGCATTGATTAAATCAGTGTACTACCGATCCTGAAGAAGACTGGAGACCTGGAGACTGGCAAGTCAGCCACCGTACACTGTATAAAGGCATCTATGGTCCAAGACTATGTGTGAGATTTCAATAATTGGGTCTTACAGTCAATGCTTTCATCGCACATTGCATGATCAAAATACGTAAAAATATATGCATTATAATGAGAGACATAAAACAATAGATCAAATATAGCCATGGACAAGTCGTGCCAGGGACACATTCTGTCCTCGTACGGACGCATTGATGACCCCTGGAGATAATCTATGATCGCTGATCAAACGTTTGACAATCACATCTCTGCTTTGATCTAAAGGCAGCTCTGCTCACATTTGTCACAGACTTGGATGTGTCACCAGATGTCAACTATACTGTAGCTGTACATAATTGATGTCACAGACAACGGCCCGGGGGCTCCCAGGCAGCCAGCTAACTGCTGCTGTGGGAGTCAACACGCAACCGCATCGATCACGAGGGCGTCCCACGTGATTTTAAACATGTTGCACAAAATCATAACTTGCTTCCATCCACTTTCAACCTGGCATTCCTATTTGGGCATCCTATTTGGGCATTTATTTCATATTTACATGTCGATTTATGCTCTGAAATTTCTGTCAGACATACTCTGGTATGTGAAGAGTCTAACTGGGCTATTAACTCATTTTGAGTAAAAAAAATGTTAAAAAAAAAAAAAAAAGTTTTTCTCCTTTCCTGAACAATGGGCACCAGCGAGATGACTGTCCTCCAGTCAAAAATGGTCACATATATGAAATTAGCTAAAATAGCCGATCTATAAGCTCACAATGTGTCAAAGCGACACATTTTGAGCTTGTAAATTGGCTATTCATTGTAAGTGAAGTACGTGTGCGTGTGTAGTAGGTTCTTAGTGCTGTGTCCTCCCTATGTAAATGAGAAAGTTGCAACGAGCGACAACGTCAAGGCAGTTCTGAAATGAATTTCTGAGTTGTGAACGCGCATGCACGTGCGTGTATACATAAATGAATGCACGCCACGCACACACGCACGCACACAACCACAAGGCTGAACAAAGGGTTGTTTAAACAGTGCTGCATGTCACCAGGACTGAGCTCCCAGCTATGCAGGACCTCAGACCTCGGTGACACTGGCCACCTGCCACTCTGTCCCTGTCTGTTGAACACTGCTGCAGAGTCAGGACCATAGACAGCTCCTATCCACACTGTGCTGAACACTGCTGCAGAGTCAGGACCACAGACAGCTCCTATCCACACTGTGCTGAACCAAGGGCCCAGCTTGAAAGTTTTACATTGAGGCCAATACGGAAGAGAGACAGTTCATATGAATGGCCTGTAGTTTCGCAGTTTTACCCCTGCTGGTGTCAAAAATAATTTATCTTAACGCAAGCGGATGGGTTTTTGACTAACTTTAGACTAGATTTTCTTACCTTAATAAACATGTGCTAGTTTAACGTCTCCTTTCAATCATCATGATATGCGTTTTGGTAAACTATGGTTCCATTTATTTTAAAATTGACGATAAAGTAGGTTATGCTCTAGGACATTGGTTCTCAAAGTGGGGTCCGGGGACCCCTAGGGGTCCTTGAGGGAGTTCCAGGGGGTCCCCAGCTAAATGATAGATTAGGAACCAAATGGACCCTTATGGGTGTGTAACTCTGAGAGTGTACAAATGGAACCAAATGGACCCGTTATGGACCCTAACGGGTCCATTTGGTTCCATTTGTACACTCTCAGAGTTAAATTAACATAGATTTTACTATATGAATTGGGGTCCAAGAGATAGAAATGCCATTAAATGGGGGTCCGTAGCCCTAATGCATGTCAAACTGGGGGGTCCTTGAAATGTAAATGGTTGAGAATCACTGCTAGAGCCGTAAAAAACCTTCTCTTATGGGGGTCCCTGGCATATCTTTTCAAATGGGGGTCCGCGGGCTAATAAGTCTCAATTTGGGGGTCCTTGACATGAAAAGGTTTGACAACCACTGCTCTAGGAGGGCTGGGATGATTTGATTGACAAGCTACACAACCAATAGCATTCATTCCCCGGCCCCGCTCTTGATTGACAAGCTACCCAACCAATAATGGTCTGGTTGCATTCTGCAGGATATGACGTGATATTGAAAGATGGCGGATTTGAAATTGCTGAACAATCGGCTTCATTTACGGTCTGTAGAAACCAATGGCGTCACGTTGTCCATTCTTTTTATATAGTCTATGGCTGAACCCTACTGCAGAGTCAGGACCATGGACAGCTCCTCTCCACAAGGCTCCTGAACTCAAAACAAAGACGAAGATATATGGCTCTTTTTCACTATGAAGGGTATAACTTCCATAACCTTAGACTTTCCAGAAACAAAGGGAAAGTTTTATCTTTAATGTATTCTTCACCACGTTTCCATTATAACCATGTCATTAAAAAACTGAAACTGAAACAAACTACCAGTATGTCACTGTATGTGGCAATAAAAAACCCCAAACCCTCTGTGTTCTCTCTCTCTCTCTCTCTCTCTCTCTCTCTCTCTCGCTCTCGCTCTCTCTCTCTCAGTGGTGGAAAGTAACTAAGTACATTTACTTAAGGACTGTACCTAAGTACAATTTTGAAGTATTGTACTTGACTTGAGTATTTCCAATTTCCAATACTTTTACTTCTACTCCACTACATCTCAGAGGCAAATGTTGTACTTTTACTCCACTACAATTATTTGAAAACTTTAGTTACTTTAGTTTTCAGATATACTTTTTTATATTATAAAACATACATTAACCACTTTAGCCTTATTTTATACATAGGCCATTTGAAAATAGCAGCTCTACAAGATCTTGTAGATCTTGTAGAGCTTGTAAATCTTGCAGATCTTGTAGATTGTGAGCTTGTAGATCTCTATTTTCAAATATTTCAGGGCTTTTACTTTTGGTACTTTAAGTACATTTTGATGCCAATACTTTTGCACTTTTACTCAAGTAAATTTTGAATTCCGGACTTTTACTTGTAACAGAGTACTTCTACATTGTAGTATTGGTACTTTTACTTAGTAAAGCAATTGAGTACTTTTTCCACCACTGCGCGCTCTCTCTCTCTCTCTCGCTCTCTCTCTCTCTCTCTCTCACCCACACTGATTGGAACTCGGCCACCACCTGGGGTTTGGCGCTCTAAATTGAAGAGATGTTATTTTTATGCTCAGCCATGGCTGTGTGCGCGTCCCGCTGTAGATTGGAGAGAGCTGAGATTTCCTGCCAGCCAATTACCGCGCAGCGCGAGAAAGGTCAAGCATGGCAGCCGCGATCCGCCGGGCTCAGCCCCGGCTCTGGAGGATGACCCCTGGAGAAGCCGGGTGAACCCGTCAAAACCCGGAAAAACTAACTACCCAGAACCACTGGTCTTTGGAAGAGTTTCTCTAACACGATATCGTTACTGTCGGGTGGAAACCCTGGATGTCCAAAACCGTTACTTTTCAGAAAATGACAACAAAAAAAAGAACCTATGATCCAATGCAGTTATTATTTAGTCCCAATATCTTGTTAACGCGTTTCATCGGTTCAATGTTTACAAAACCCACAGACACTTAACCACTTTCACAAGTTTTCAATAATAGTGGAAATAGCAGATCTACAAGCTGACAATGCAGTCACATCGCGACGTGTTGTGAGCTGGTAGATCGGCTCTTTTCGCTACTTTTGCGCAACAATCTTGTGCGACCATGTACTGTACTGCATTTATTAATGAAAAACTAGAAAAGAGTTGAAGTATGGAGATATAAGGTTTCTGAAGATAATACTTGAATATTCTGTCCACAGAGTAGGTGCATTTAGGTGCCTCTCATCTCCTGTCTCTACAGTAGCACGGTAGCATCGCATTATATGATAAATTGGACCGTCGCTGGACTTTTATTCTATTGGACGTTTTGTACCAAGAGCGCTTCATAAGCCTTTCATGAGTTCTGTGCAGTGGTGTAAAGTAACTAGGTACATTTACTTAAGTACTGTACTTAAGTAAAGATTTGAGATATTTGTACTTTACTTGAGTATTTCCAATTTCCAATACTTTTACTTCTACTCCACTACATCTCAGAGGCAAATATTGTACTTTTAATCCACTACAATTATTTGAAAACTTTAGTTACTAGTTACTTTGCAGATGTAAATGATGATGTTATAGAACATACATTAACCACTTTAGCCCTATTTTATATCTAGGCTATTTGAAAATAGCCGATCTACAAGCTCGCAACGTGTCGCGATGCGACGCGTTGTGAGCTTGTAGATCTGCTATTTTCAAACATTTTAGTACTTTTACTTTTGGTACTTTAAGTACATTTTCATGACAATACTTCTGTACTTCTACTCAAGTACATTTTGAATTCTCTTACTTGTAACAGAGTTTTTTTTATATTGCAGCATTGGTACTTTTACTTAAGTAAAGAATTTGAGTGCTTTTTCCACCGCTGGTTATGTGGCACGTGGCTTTTCGTCGTGCAGTGTTTAAACACCATCCACGTGTTCTATCCTCCTCGAGAGTGCGATGTTTTGTCTCTCCCCCCTTTCTTTATAATTCTAGCACTCTGGTGAGAGCAGCATCGCTTCGGATGAAGATCCATCATTCGTGGACGCCGCTGTGCACCCCGCCGCGTTAAGACCAGAGCAGCATACTAACCAGGAAGGAAAAAGGTTGGAAAGTAACCAGTGGTGGAAGAAGTACTTGGATTTCTAGTCTAATTGAAAATCTAGTCTAATTTTATTTTACCTAAGTAAAAGTAGCAATACCATAATATGTAAAATACTCTGTTACAAATAAAAGACCTGTATTCAAAATCTTACTTGAGTAAAAGTAAAAAAGTATTGGCATCAAAATAAACTTAAAGTACCAAAAGTAAAAGTACTAAAATGTTTGAAAATAGCCGATCTACAAGCTCACAACGCGTCGCGATGCGACGCGTTGTGAGCTTGTAGATCGGCTATTTACAAATAGCCTATGTATAAAATAGGGCTGAAGTGGTTAATGTATGTTTTATAATTGAATAATGTGTATTTGCAAAGTAACTAGTAACTAAAGTTTTCAAATAATTGAAGTGGAGTAAAAGTACAATATTTGCCTCTGAGATGTAATGGAGTAGAAGTAGATGTATTGAAAATTGGAAATACTCCAGTAAAGTAACAAATACCTAAGATTTGTACATAAGTACAGTACTTGAGTAAATATACTTAGTTGCTTTACAACAATGAAAGTCACTAAGTGTATTTACCCAAATACTGTACATCTTTTAGGTACTTTTACTCTCACTTGAGTATTTCCCTTTGTATGATATTTTATAAATACTTCTACACTACATCTCAGAGGAAAATTCACTTTTTTTACTCCATTACGCTTATCAGCTTTAGTTGATATTTACTTTGCAAATTTGGATTATGAATACAACACATATCTACATTAAACACTGAGACCCTATTTGCCTATCTGGCCGTCACCAGAGGGGATTTTGAGGTGCCATCTAGACGCACAGCCCTTGCGCAAAATTCCTTTTCAGTTCAAGGAAGTGCAATTTGGAACAATCTACCCACTAATATAAGAGAGAGTCCATCCTTTACATCAGTGGTTCTCAAACTTTTTCATGTCAAGGACCCCCAAATTGACACTTATTAGCCCACTGACCCCCATTTGAAAAGATATGCCAGGGACCCCCATAAGAGAAGATTTTTACGGCTCTCTAGCAGTGATTCTAATCCATTTTAATTTCAAGGACCCCCAGTTTGACATGCATTAGGCTACATACTCCCATTTAATGGCATTTCTATCTCTGGGACCCCAATTCATATTGTAAAATCAATGTTAATTTAACTCTGAGAGTGTACAAATGGAACCAAATGGACCCGTTAGGGTCCATTTGGTTCCATTTGTACACTCTCAGAGTTACAGACCCATAAGGGTCCATTTGGTTCCTATCCATCATTTAGCTGGGGACCCCCTGAAACCCCCTTAAGTACCCCTGGGGGTCCCCGGACCCCACTTTGAGAACCAATGCTTTACATCCTTTAAGGTCCAACTAAAAGGATGGATCATGGACAATCAAACGTGTGAACATTTTTAAATAGGCTTAAATGTAGTTTTTTCTAGTTTTCTTTTTTCTAGTGTGTTCATATATTTGAAGTCAAAACTAGGCCTTGTTTTACTGTTGTTTTTCCTCGTTCTGTATGTACCCTTCTAGTAATGTTTATATGTGCTCTTTTTTGTAATCTTGCTTGTTTTCTGTATGGGGACTACGGATGGAAATTAGCCTTCTTGCTAAATCCGGTGCATTTAGACGGCATTTTATGAGTGGTGGTCATTAATATGCGCTGTCCCATCTAAATGAACGTATAAATAAATAAATACATTTTACACTTCGGCTATTCGAAAATAGCCGATGCTGCAGGCTCGCAACGCCTGGCATTGCAAGCTTGCAAACATAAAAAAGTTTCACAAATTCAGAAAAATGTGAGTAGCCTACTTTTACTTACTGTAAGTATATTTTAATGCCGGCACTTTCTTTATATTGTGTTATTGCTACTTTTACTTAAAGAGGTGGTGCCATGGTTTTGCACTTTTTCAGTTTTTCATGTGTCTGTGAGGTAGATAGAACTTCATTAAGCCCCCTGGTGGTGTTTTTGTGGTGTTTTATGTCTTCTCTGACTATTTTGAGTTTCTACCTGGAGGCTGAAACCTTGAGGGTAAAACGTGCCAATAGAAAAACAGCCCTTTAATGACACAGTAAAAATATACCCTCCCCCTCATTATCATAACACAACAGGTGTGGGCATGAGGAGGAGAAGGGACTAGGACAGGTGGGTGGTGCTAGGGTGGTGGAGGAGGTGCTAAGGTGAGAACCAGGTATACTTAAAGATGGAGTGCCATGATATTTTTCAACCCTAAAACCTGATCATAAGGTATTATTGTTATGTAAGGATTTTTTTCAAAAAAAAAAGTGTACAGAAATTGTTAAAAAAAATGTTTTTATGTGGACACGCCTCCAGTTCATTAAGTATGCCTGGTTCTCACCTTAGCACCTCCTCCCACACCTGTTGTGTTATGATAATGAGGGGGAGGGTATGTTTTTTGGGGGCTCTGTGATGTCACTATGCCCCTGTTTTTGGATTGGCACGTTTGACTCTCAAGGTTTCAGCCTCCAGGAAAAAACTCCAAATATTCAGAGAAGACATGAAACACCATAAAACCACCAGCGGGGGCCTTAATGAAGTTCTATCAACCTCATAGACACATGAAAAACAGAAAAAGTGCAAAACCATGGCACCACCTCTTTAATGAACTGGAGGCGTGTCCACATAAAAACATAATTTTAACAATTTCTGTACACTTTTTTGAAAAAAATCTTCCTCCTAGTATAACCATAATACCTGATGATTATGTTTTGGGGGGAGGGGGGGGGATCACTGAAAATCACGGCACCCTGTCTTTAAGTAAAAAGCAGTGGTGGAAAGTAACTGAGGAGATTTACTCAAGTACTGTACTTAAGTACAATTTTGACTTGAGGTATTTTTACTTTACTGGAGAATTTCCAATTTTCAGTACCTTCTTCTACTCTCAGAGGCAAATATTGTAGTTTTACTCCACTACGATTTTTTGAAAACTTTAGTTACTAGTTACTTTGTAGATTTAGATTATTATTACAAAACATAGCCTACATTAACCACTTCAGCCCTATATACATTTCGGCCATTTGAAAATAGCAGATCTACAAGATCTGATATTTTTGAAAGATTTTTTACGCATTTTACATATTTGAAAAGTTGTGAAATGGGACATTCTGCATAATGAGTACTTTCTACTTTTGGTACTTTAAGTACATTTTGATACCAATACTTGTGTACTTTTACTCAAGTAAAGTCTTGAATTCCGGACTTTCACTTGTAACGGAGTATTTCTACATTGTGGACTTAACACTTTTACTTAAGTATTTCTTCCACCACTGAATGGAACAGGGTATAGGAGGAAGGAGGGGGTGGTAGGTGTTTACTGGGACCATTTATCTTGTTAGAGTTATTGGTCAGCATGCTCTCCCCGGCGTTTTGATGGACGACACGACACACACTCCCCCCACAGCGTGTGAATCCACAGGCGTGGCTTACAGCACAACACTTAACCCATTAAGACCGGGAACGCATCTGTGTCATTTTTAGATGCCTTTGGGCTATTCAAAAATAGCAGATCTGCAAGCTCGTAGCACGGCACCGAGTGCCGCGCTACGAGCTTGTATCTGCTATTTTTGAAAAATGGTGAAAATGTGTGCAAATCTTTGATTATATATAGTTTTAAAGCAAACATTTTTAACTCAAATCTTTGCTTCTGGGGGATCACTGGAACTAAATATTTTGAGATGGGGGTCCGCGGCCAAATACATATAATTTTGGGGGTCCTTGACATGAAAACGTTTGAGAATAAAGCAACAGGATTTAGGATTTAGAAGACATTTTGTAGAATCGGCCTCAGGTCTTGATGGGTTAACACAGAGGAGGAGGAGAGAGACAGAGAAAGAGAGAAATGAATGAGTGGTAAGCATTGAGAGGAAAACAGAGAGAGAGAGAGAGAGAGAGGGAGAGAGGGAGGCAGAGAGGGAGAGAGAGAGAGAGAATCCTTTCTTTATGGTAATTGTATCGTGGAGAGCATGCAGAGGCATACCTGTCCCTTTGGACACAGACACACGCACGCGCGCCGACTGCTTTTGGGCTGGAGGCCAAGGACTCATAAATCTTCATATCCTCGTGCTGAACTATGAGTATTTAATATCACAGATCAGCAGTGATTCACTGTGCGTCATCCACGCGCCATTTTAACACCCTCATAATGTCGTCACGCACGCACGTGCACACACACACACACACACACACACACACACACACACACACACACACACACACATACACACACACACACACACACACACACACACACACACTCGGTGCCCCCACGCCACGGGCCTCCTGTAACTGTCACACACATGTCAGTACAGTACAGTATGTTGTCCGGCGTGGCAGAGATTATGTTTTGCCCCTGTCTGTTCGTCCGTCCATCCGTCCGTTCTTCCGTCTGTGTGAACAGCTAATATCCGGCACCGTTGGCCCGATCGACGTGAAACTGCCTATTATAGCGCCACCAGCAGCAGGCTGATTTGGGCCAAACACATTTTTTTAAATATGAATCCTACAGATTGTGTCCAAACATCACGCAAATCGGTACACAGTATCTCTGTAGTCATGTGATCAAGACGGATCTGTCAGATTTTTTATATTCCATCCCGATTGGCTAACTTCGGCAGGAGTGGTCCGTTTTGAACAAAATGCCCCAAATCATGCCGGGAAACTTTGCACGCACATTCCCACTAGGCCGAGGAAGAAATGCCACCCCATTTTTTTTAAATCAGCCTCGTTTTTGCCTATAACTACTTTTGTGAGACACAGTTGTACAGCAATGTAGGGCAATCATTTACGGGAATAATATAAATACATTGAAATATAGAGATACAAGGTTTCTGCCCGACAGCATCGGTATGAACACGCGTGCTTCAACTTACTGTACATGTGTCCACAGTTGTCTCATTTGGACATTGGTGCCTGTATGACTGAGAGCTGAGGTGTCCCCGATGTGTAGACAACAATGTCCCTCGAGACAGAGGACACGTCACCCAAAATGTGTTCCTAAATGTCAGCCCAGCATGAATGCCAAGACTGTCCAAGTTCCTCACAAGTTAACTTCAGGAGAGTGCTGACATTATGTGGTGCGTGTGTGCGTGTGTGCGTGTGTGCGTGTGCGTGTGTGTGTGTGTGTGTGTGTGTGTGTGTGTGTGTGTGTGTGTGTGTGTGTGTGTGCGTGTGCGTGTGCGTGTGCGTGCGTGTGCGTGTGCGTGTGTGTTAGTGGTGTAAACTAACTAAGTACATTCACTCAAGTACTGTACTTAAGTACAATTTTGAGTTATTTTTACTTTACTGGAGTATTTCCAATTGTCTATACTTTTACTTCTACTCCACTGCATCTCAGAGGCAAATATTGTACTTTTACTCTACATTTATTTGAAAACTTTAGTTACTAGTTACTTTGAAGATATAAATGATGGCATTATAAAACAGACATTATCCACTTTAGCCCTATTTTATACCTAGGCTATTTGAAAATAGCAGATCTGCAAGCTCACAACGCGTTGCGATACGACGCGTTGTGAGCTTGATCGTTTTACTCAAGTCAATTTTAAATTCCAGACTTTTACTTGTGACAGAGTACTTCTACATTGCAGTATCGATACTTTTACTTAAGTAAAACATCTGAGTACTTTTTCCACCACTGGTGTGTGTGTGTGCGCGCGCCCGCTAGCACACAAATATATTCGTCACTGTGTGACTCGATGCGCACAGTGGCCCTCATTTATCAACGCGGTGCAGCCCGAATAATGAGCGTACGGCGTAATCACCGCACCTTTCGGCATATATCAATATATCCTGACGTGGGCTTCATCCTACCGTAGGCTGAAATCTCACGTCTGGTCGAGACCAGTTGTTGACGTTGGCTGCGCCCGTTTATTCCATTCTAGACCTGCGGAGCACCATTGTCTGACTGTCTGACAAGCATCTGGACACATAATCCACTCCTAAATGTGTATATCTACACTAATAAATAATCGCTGTGAAAATATATCATTTTATAAAGTAATTTAAACAAACTGCTTTAACAGTCATTCAGATAAGATTGTAGATCTGTCTGTATTGAAAATAGCAGATCTACAAGCTCACAACAGGTCGCATTGCGACGCGTTGTGAGCTTGTAGATCTGCTATTTTCAGCGCAGCAGTGCAGCAGTGCTTCTGCGAGAGAATTTTCGGGAGCCCCGACCATCTTTTCACTGACAGTGAGGTCTACAAACTTACAGTAGCTTGTCCTATGTTATGGAGTTATGTCATAGAGAGTTATGTAGGCTACACAACCTGGCTGGGTTAAGGATATAAACCCGACGCTCCAATATTAACGTGGCGGCACGGAATCACTGCATTCCGCCCGAGTCTCATGTACCGCTACGCTACGGACACGGACATGAAAGACAAAGTTGGGCGGGCGCGTGTGTGTGTGTGTGTGTGTGAGAGAGAGAGCGACAGAGAGCGAGAGAGAGAGGCGTGTGCATGTGCGTGTGCGTGTGCGGCGAGGCCAGCGGGGGAAACTGTTTCTTATTGGCTTTTCATGTCTTTGGTCGTATTCTGGTTCGTCTTCATGTCGTAAAATCGGGGCGTTTTGAGAATATTTAAGGGCGTGTTATTTAAATGACGCTCGGTTTCAGCCGTCACATTTATCAACGCTGCGGACCAAGTGTAAGCTCGGATCAGCTGTGTAGGATGCGTTGATAAATGTGACTTTGACGTTGGTGTACGGCCGGATATATGGAAAAATATACGGCGGTTTATACGCTGCGTTGATGAATGAGGGCCAATATGTGTACATGTGACCATGCCTATTGTATTGCGCGCGCGCGTTGGGTACATTTGTGTGCATGTGTACCTGCGTGTGGCTTTTTCAGGTTAGAGTTTGAGGTGGACATGGAGTTAGAGGTGGCATGGCGTGTGGGATGCCAGCTGGCATGGTGTGGCGTGGCATGGGGTCACACAGGGCTGTGACAGATGTGAGCTCTGCTCCCCCGACTCGTCCTCCAGCAGATGGCGGAACTCTTCCAATGGGCGCTCTGGTGCCCCCCGCATGAAAGACACTGAGCCATTGTTTGTCTTCATTTGTTTGTTTGTTTGTTTGTGTGTCTGCCAGTGGTGTAAAGTAAGTAAGTACATGTACTCAAGTTCTGTACTGAAGTACAATTTTGAGGTATTTGTACTTTACTTGAGTATTTCCAATTTCCAATACTTTTCTACTCCACTACATCTCAGAGGCAAATATTGTACTTTTACTCCACTACAAGTATTTGAAAACTTTAGTTACTAGCTACTTTGTAGATTTTGATTAGTATCACAAAACACGTAATTATTAAGTAACAGAAGTAACCACTTCAGCCCAATATATATTTCAGCCATTTGAAAATGGCCGAAATATATACAAGCTCACAATGCGACGCATTGTGAGCTGTGAGTGGTGGAAAAAAGTACTCAATTTCTTTACTTAAGTAAAAGTACCAATACTGCATTATAGAAATACTCTGTTACAAGTAAAAGTCCAGAATTAAAAATTTACTTGAAAAGTAAAAAAAGTATTGGCATCAAAATGTACTTAAAGTACCAAAAGTAAAAGTGCTAAAATATTTGAAAATAGCAGATCTACAAGCTCACAACGCGTCGTGATGCGACGCGTTGTGAGCTTGTAGATCTGCTATTTTCAAACAGCCTAGGTATAAAATAGGGCTAAAGTGGTTAATGTATGTTTCATGATTTAATATCATAATTTATATCTGCAAAGTAACTAGTAGCTAAAGTTTTCAAATAATTGTAGTGGAGTAAAGTATTGTAAATTGGAGTAAAGAACAAATACCTCAAGGTTGTACTTAAGTACAGTACTTAAGTAAATGTACTTAGTTACTTTCCACCACTGACAATTATCCACCATCATCGTCTTCCCTCTTGGACTTTCCCTCCATCAGACAGCATTCTGCATGGAGTCAGTCGTGTACATCCATTAAATGGAATATTTTAAGCAGTTCCTTGTGATGGCACACACAGTGATGGAAAAAATACTCAAATGTTTTACTTGACTAAAAGTATCAAAACTGCAATGTATAAATATAAGCAAAAGTACTCATTATGCAGAATGTCCCATTTCACAAGTTTTCAAATGTATAAAAATCCTTTGAAAATAGCAGATCTACAAGCTCACAAAGTACCAAACAAATGTGCTCAAGTACAGTACTTGAGTAAATGTACTTAGTTACTTTCCACCACTGGGCACGCACGCGTACACGCGCGCACACACACGCACGCGCACGCACGCACACACACACACACACACACACACACACGCTGCGGCAGATGGAGTGAGCTAACGCAGTAAGACAGCAGTAAGAAGACCTCATTTGAAATATTAAATGAGAAAGGCTTTCATTTGGACTGGAATTGACAAAGACAGATGGGGGTGGGGGGGGGGGGGCAGCGTTGCCAGATTCTGTGAGAGAAACAAGCAACCAGGTCTAGGAAAACCAGCCCAAAAGAAGCGACTATGGGCCTCATGAGCACTTTAACATAATACATCAGCTATTTGAAAATAGCAGATCTACAAGCTCACAACGCGTCGCATCGCGACGCGTTGTGAGCTTGTAGGTCTGCTATTTTCAAATAAAATCTTGTGGGGCAATTGTAATAAGCAGATCTGGGGTGTAGTGAGAGGGTAAGACAGGCAGAGAAAGAGACTGACAGGATTGTTTGAAATGATGCTAGTGGTCTGTCTGTCTGTCTGTCTTTCTGTCTGTGTGCTGATTGCTTCAGCAGGCGGGCTCCACGCGCTACCAGTCCTTTGGCAGTCTGACCATGCCTCCCATATTCAGTTAGCACGGATCGCCATCCGCACAGCCGTGACATCGGAGCCCCCGCATTTAATTAAAGCCTGGGCCTAAATGTGTGCCTCGCCGTAGATGAATGGATCCCTACAGGAATGAGAGCTGTGTTATTGGCCGTGAAGGATGGGTGGACGGATGGGGGGTGAAGGATAGACACATGGAGGAGCTAATCAATGGCTCTTCCAGGCCCACTGTGCTCCTCCCAAGGATCCACAGCTAACGCAGCGTACGGCAGTGGTCGGAAGAAGAAGTACTCGGGTATTTTACTTGAGTAAAAGTAGCAATACCACAATATGAAAATGCTCTGTCACAAGTAAAAAATAGGCCCGTACGTGTTCAAACTGTTCCTCGAGTAAAAGTGCAAAAGTCTTGGCATCAAAATATACTTAAAGTAGCAAAAGTAAAAGCACTCAAATGTTTGAAAGTAGCAGATCTACAAGCTCATATAGGGCATCGCATTTCCCGCCCACTTCCTGGTTCCACTTCCTGGTTCCAATGCAAAATACTCAATGCATTTTTCCCATTGACATTTCCAAAAATATTGATATCAATTATTTTAAGCCTAGAATCAAGCTATCCAGGGTCCTGGTGAATCATGACCATAAAACGTTTGATTCTGTGAAAAAAACTTTTTTGAAAACGGCAAAACAAAGGGTATTTATTAAATATAGTATATCATATCATTAAATATAAAATAAAATAAATCACAGAAAAAAAAATGTAATGGTCATGATTCACCAGGACCCTGGATGGCTTGATTCTTCTAGGCTTAAATTAATTGATATTAATATTTTGGGAAATGTCAATGGGAAAAATGCATTGAGTATTTTGCAGTGGAACCCGGAAGTGGCCGCAACTGCGATGCCCTATAGCGCGGCGCTCGGTGCCGAGCTATGAGCTTGATCTGCTATTTTTGAATAGTCAAAGAAATCAAAAAATGACACAGATGCGTTCCCGGTCTTAATGGGTTAATGCATATTTAGGAAATGATCTTAAGTATGGTACCCGAGTAAATGTACCTAGTTACTTTCCACCATTGAGAAAGGGGAACGATGCACTCAGTGCGATGTTGGCGTGCGGCCTAAACTCCCGCTCTAATGCGCGCCATGCAGGCCTCCTCCGCCACAACAGCTGGCTGACTCTATCAATTATTCGTTGTCCGTGTATCTCTGTATGCTACGGAGCCAGCCATCCAGTCAGCCACGATGCACCCAGGGGAATGCGGTCTTTGAATAGCTCGGGAGGGGGAACTACTATTCTGATTGTGATCTGCCTTTTTAGCGGTGCCAGCCGCTCTACCTTTGACTATATCCGTCCGTATGTCCGTATGTCCGTATGTCCGTATGTCCGTATGTCCGTATGTCCGTTTGTCCGTTTCAGCACGGGCTTTAAACAGCTATAACTCCAGTTCGCAGCATGCCAGCAAGTCCAAATTTGGTATGTGGACTTAGACCACCAATAGGGACCAGCATTGATTGCTGAAGCCCCGCCCCGCCCTATTATAGCGCCACCAGGAGGCCACTGCCTTTAAACAGCTATAACTCCAGTTTGCAGCATGCCACCAAGTCCAAATTTGGTATGTGGACTTACACCACCAATAGGGACGAGCATTAATTGCTGAAGCCCCGCCCCGCCCTATTATAGCGCCACCAGGAGGCCACTCATCAAAGGCACCGCTTCCTTCACACAGGGTGCGATTTTTTTTTTCTGTCTTGGAGGGTTTTGGAGTCGTGCTCCCAGACACGCCCGCACCGTGCCTCACACACTGGAGCAGCCACTCAAAGACAAGTGATCGACACGGCATGCAAAAGCCCTGAAAAAAAGCCCCAAAATAGCAGATCTACGCATGCTCATAGCACGGCACTCGGTGTCGCGCTATGAGCTTGTAGATCTGCTATTTTTGAAAAATCTTGAAAATGTGTGCAAATAGACCATACCCGTGTGGGGGGATATGAGCACCCACGCTTGTCTCACGGATGTAGCAACACCAAAAACGCTGATAAACAGCTGACATTTGGCGTTTTTGTCTTCGCTGACTCCCGGGTTGCCAAATCAAGTGCGCGAAACACGTGCCGGTGTTGCTACATCCGTGAGACGCTAATAAACAGCTGACATTTGGGGACACGGTGGCGCAGTCTGTAGCGCTGTCCTGTCGCCCAGAAGATCCTGGGTTCGATTCCCGCTGGGGACGCTGTGGGCACTGGGGGCGTGTTCGCTCCTCCGCGTCATCAGTGCCCATAGCCTAGGTGGGGTTGGCGAAAGGGCCTCTCTTTGTGGAGTTTGCATGTTTTCCCCGTGTTCCCTAGGGTAGGTACCCTCACAAAAACATGCAGTAATCCTGGTCACTATACTGCCTCCCCCTGGCCAGCCGGGGCGCCTGATGGAGGGGAAAGGAACTGGTTGGAATAACGTGTTCCTTCCACGCGCTACGTCCAACCAGGGAAACTCTCCCCTGTCAGGTGATAAGAAGGTCAGTTAGCTCTCATGCATTGAAGGAGGCATGAGCTCGGCCCTGGCCTCCCTAGGTAGTGTCCAGGATTACATAGACAATTGGCACTGGGTGTAAAAAAATAGGGGTTACAAAATCGAGGGATAAAAAATAAAAATAAAAACAGCTGACATTTGGGGAAAGTGTAAAACGGACTTTGCTGTTCCGTGCACATGGTAATGGTCAATGGCTGTGTGCAAATGCAGAGCAATTGCTCCGGCCACTGAGGAGAACCGGGCAGAAGAGATTTTGGCCTCATCACCCGCACAGAGCTTTGTCGAATTATAGGAGGATAATATATATTTTTAAAGCGAACATTTATAACTCAATTAAGTCTTTGCTTCTGGGGATTCTACAAATGTCTTCTAAATTCTAACCATTTTGAAACGACATATGTTGCTATAATGAGTGGTTCTCAAACTTTTTCATGTCAAGGACCCCCATTATATGTATTTGGCCGCCGACCCTCATCTCAAAATATTTTGTTCCAGGGACCCCCAGAAGCAAAGATTTGAGTTACAAATGTTCGCTTTCAAAAATATATATATATTCAAAGATTTGTATATATTTTCACGATTTTTCAAAAATAGCAGATCTACAAGCTCATAGCGCGGCACTCGGTGCCGCGCTATGAGCTTGTAGATCTGCTATTTTTGTATCTGCCATTTATTTTAATCTATTTTTGCATAGCCAATTAATAATAATAATAATATCTCAAACTTTGAAGATATAGATTGTTAATACATATCATAAGTAGCCTACATTAACCACTAAAGCCCTATTTTATACCTTGCTCACAACGCAGCAACGTGCTGTGAGCTTGTCGATCAGCCATTTTGGGGGGGGGGGGGGGGGGGAGTATGTATATTTCGATGCCTAAACTTTTGCACTTTAACTCAAGTCACATTTTGAATTTGTACTTATAACAGAGTATTCCTACATTGTGGTATTGCTACTTTCTACTTAAATAAAAAACGGTGGTGCTTTTTCCACCACTGCGTGCCTCACACCGGAACAGCGACTCAAAGACAAGTGTTACGACATGACATGAAAAGCCCTGAGACTCTGAACATGAGCAATTTCAGCATCTGTCATGTTTTTTTTTCTTCCTTTTTGCCCTGAGCGCCAGGCCCGTGCCAGGAGACTGAGCACACACACTGTACTGTAAGTACAGTACACTCACAAACAAACACACACACACACACACGCACGCGCGCGCGCACACGCACACGCACACGCACACATACACCCAATAGGCAGACACAAACATCGAAACTTAACCCATTAAAACCGGGAACGCACTTTTTTTTAACCATTATTTTATACTTTGGCTATTCAAAAAATAGCAGATCTACAAGCTCATAGCACGGCACCGAGTGCCGCGCTATGAGCTTGTAGATCCAGGGACCCCCAGAAGCAAAGATTTGAGTTAAAGGTCTACATATATTTTCACGATTTTCCCCCCTCAAAAATAGCAGATCTACAAGCTCATAGCGCGGCACTCTGTGCCGTGCTATGAGCTTGTAGATCTACTATTTTCGAATAGCCCAAAGAAATCAAAAAAATGACGCGGCACGCGTTGCCGGATTGAATGGTTTAATGTATCCGTCCGGCTCTAATGTATCCGTCCGGCTCAGGAAAGTGCAAACTTTGGAAGAAATGTCTCTTTCTTCATTTCTCTGATTGCACAGAGCGTATAGTTGCAGACAGGATAGTCGCTGTCAGGCAGAAACCTTGTATCTATATATTTCTTCGTAAAATGAATGCCCTACTGCCGTCATACTAGTCGTCTCACATAAAAGTGGCAAAAACGCATCCCGATACAACGCGTTGAGAGCTAAGTCTGTCTATGGGGTTTTATAAATAATATTAAATATGTAATAATAATAAAAATAATAACAAATATTTCATTCACAAGAATGACTCACAAGAGTTTGTGATTAACCCATTCAATCTGTGTCATTTTAGATTTCTTTGGCTATTCAAGAATAGCAGATCTACAAGCTCGTAGTGCGGCACCGAGTGCCGCACTACGAGCTTGTAGATCTGCTATTTTTGGAAAATTTGTGCAAAATTTTAAATATATTCAATATAATTTTTTTAATAAAAAAAAATATTTTGTTGAATCGGAACCTCGGGTCTTGATGGGTTAAACAATAACTACATTGGATCCATTGGAACACATGGTTCTTTTTTTTTTTTTTTTGCCATTTCCTGAAAACCAACTGTTTTGGGACATACGAGGGATTCCACCCGACAGCGACGATGTATTATCTTTACACAGGACATTAATTTGTGATGGGAGCCTAAGAAGTTGATATTGTTCCAAACTACTCCCATAAATCAAGCGAGTAGCTCTTAGCCTTCCATTATGCGATGACGGCGTTATCCATCCTCGTCTTGGTGGACAGGTGTGCTGTCTGGCATGGTAATTGGCTCGGCGAAGATGAACAGTTGAGATCCGTGGTTCCCAAACGGTGGCTCGCGGCCCATTCTTGGGGGTCACGGACCCATATTTGTGGGTCGCAGGTAAATATCCCCTGTTTTGTGTCACGGTGTATGTATGTTATGTTTCCTACAATAAAAAAAAAATACTGTTTGTTTAGAGGGCTCAAGTGCTTTGATATAAAGTTTTGTACTCATATACAATGAACCACATTGTAACGATATTAAATGTTGCTGTGACCCAGGGACCCTCGGTGTTCCTTGAGAGGGTCCCAAATGGACCATTACATGTCTGTAACTCTGAAAGTTACAGCTAGGGGGTGTCTGAGATTAGTTGTACGCAGATGCACGGACAGACGGACGGACACACCGGGCGAAAACATCATGTCCGCCTTTTTATTTTGGGCCGGTGTAACCGCCCCCTATAAGTGAGTTTTGGACACCGACCAAAAAATTTGTGTACCCCCTAACCCTTCCATTGTTAATGCAAATCGATACTTTTTTCATATCAGCCAATCACATTACAGCTAGTGTCATCACCACTAACTGTAATGTGATTGGCTGACTTTACAAATTCAGGACTGTGATTGGCTAGCGAAACACATGACACATGTGCAGCCCTATGAATAGCAGTATGGACTTTAAAAAAAGTAATTTATCCTTTTTTAAAAGTGAGTCATGTTGTGATGACCACACACCGCCCACTTCACACTGGGTGTGATTTTTTTTAATACTCATGACACTGCAGGATAAAACACTGGCATATTCAAGCCAGGGGGGTTTGGTTGACTGGCTGGGATTTTCTAAAGCATATACTTTAATATTGCCATTTATTGATAGTGTTTTGTTACAATTTTCAGCAGTTTTATGTTAGATAGATATAAGAATTAATCATATCGTTGCTGTCCGGCAGAAACCAGCTAACTCCATTGTTTTGCTTTTTCTTTTTTTTTTCATAAATCAGTGCTATTGAACACCCTTTACGGCTGTGTGTTGATTAAAAAAATATTGAACCAATGAAAAGTATTAAAAAGTGCTTCTGACAAAACTAGCTAACTCCATTGGATCCTCAAACTTTCTGCTAAACCAGCTAAGTCCACCAAAGGGGGGTGGAGTTAGCTGGTTTTGCTGACTCCAGGCTCCACCCCCTTTTGACCTCCAACCTCATTGTGAGTTTGGAGGTCCATTCAGCTGTTCTTATCAATGATGACCAAAACCTCCTAACTCCACTTATTGTTTTGTTTTTTTCATTTCCTGAAAAATGAAAATTTTGGAGTTAGCTGGTTTCTGCCGGACAGCAGAGATACGTAAAAGAAGCTCTGACACATTAAATGTGGAGTTATCTGCTTTTGCTAGAAAATCGTATTGTATTTATTTATTTATTATACTAGACCAGTGCCCGTTGGGCACCAGCCTACACGGGAACGATGCAAGTCAGAAATGCATGCCCGTTATGCAATATCCGTTGTACATGTTGGTCCCCATCTGTCTGTCTTTGTCCCTTTTATGACCATATATGGAGATTTCACTATCTGTCTGTCTGTGCCCATATATGGTCAGGCAGGGTCAAATATGGAGTCCAGGCCAGTCTATGACGCCAGTACAGTGATGTCATAATATAACATCAGGGTACTCCATATATGGGGATTTGCTGTTTTATCGATATCTCTGCTGTCCTCTCCAAAATGTTCATTCTTTTTTTTCTTTTAGTTAGGAGGTTTTGTTCATCATTAGCAGAAAGTTTGAGGATCCAATGGAGTTAGCTGGTTTTGTCAGAAGCGCTTTTTAATGCTTTTCATTGGTTCAATATTTGTTTTACCAACACACAGACGTAAAGGGTGTTCACTGATTTATGGAAAAAAATTAAAAAGCGTGAAAATGGAGTAGGCTGGTCTCTGCCAGACAGCAATGATATATTTCTTTGAAGCCGTCTGTCTGTGTATGTCCCTTTTATGCCCATAGATCCCTATATCATGTCAACGGGTCCATTTGGTTCCATTTGTACTCTCTCAGAGTTAAATTAACATTCATTGATTTACAACATAAATTGGGGTCCCCAGAGATAGAAATGCCATTAAATGGGGGTCCTAATTGAATTGAATTGAATTGATGTTTGCCATGAACCAATAATGAGTCTCTTTGGTTCTCAGTTCTTACAGGGTGAGGTGGAATTTGTTCAACTAATCAATCAATCAATCAATCGATCAAATAAGTCCAAATTGTATCGTCACCTCACAGTGACGAGGTAAAAGTGTCTCCCAACGACGCACTCAAAGGAACAACAGTGCCATCAGGATGGAGAGAATGAAACATAGAGGGAGGAGATAATGACATTGGTCCTGGAGTCGCTCGTTCATCTTAACCAAAGCCTCCTTTTCTTCAACTAGTCCCTGTATCTCCTCCCTCCAATTCTCCTTCTCCGTTAACCAACGAGTCTCTTTGGTTCTCAGTTCGTCCAGGGTGAGGGCCAGTTGGTTGCGGAGGTGTACATTCTCCTTATCCAAAGCCTCATTTTCTCCATCCAGTCCCTGTATCTCCTCTACTATGTCCTCCCATTTCAGTTCTTCGACCAGTTCTTCCTCCTCGTCGTCCTCCATTAACATTCCTTTTTCCTCCACAATGCCCCCGTCTCCCCAAGGGTCTGAGAGACTAGTCTGGGGGTTTGACTTTGAATCCCACATCATGATCATGGCGAGAGAGAGAGTAACGAGAGGTAGGTTTTCGGCTGTCTGATGTTCAAATAGTGGAGAGTGTAGATCGATCTAAATATCTAACTGTGAAGGCAGTGCTTATACCCACCTGGTGGTGTTTGCATTCATCATCATCATGAGGTCACGATGAGTCACTCGTGCCCGAATTTGGAGATCTATGTTAGTTGTGCCATATATGAAGTTCTATGTCAGTCGTGCCAAATATGGAGTCCATGATGTCAGATTTATCTAGTGTGGAAGTATCCTGGCACTATGCCAACTTGTGGTGGACATTTTCGTCCAAATTAGATTTTTGGCACTCACGGGGGTGAATAGTAGTCTTGGCTTCCTGGCCTGTCGGCCTGGAAAAGATGAAATATAAATAAAGTCTGAATAAAAAACGTCAATGAAAGGGGACTTTGAAAGACGTTTTCACAAAAAAAAACATGCAGTAATCTTGGTCTCTATACTGCCTACCGCTGGTCAGCCGGGGCGCCTGAAGGAGGGGAAAGGAACTGCGCGGAATAACGCTTTCCTTCCACGCGCTACGTCCTACATGGGGAAACTCCCCCCTGTCGGGTGATAAGAAGCGGCCTGCTCACTCCTCATGCGTTGAAGGAAGCATGAGCTCAGTTCGGGGCTCTCCCCAGGCTGGCAGAGGGAGAGTAGCGCCCAGGATTACAGCTTAGGCATTTGGCACTGGGTGAAAAAATGGGTTACAAAAATCATGGGCAAAAAGGTAAGAGCACATAGCACCCTCTCTCCCCCACCGTTCCTGTCTTCTCCGTTCACTCTGTCTCTATCCAAACAAAGCAGCATTGCCAAAAATAATCTTTAAAAAGAAATAGCAATTAAAAATAAGATAGCATCTGTGCAGCATGTCCATCTGTAAAGCCCTAATCCTGTACAGTCTAAAGTCAAATGTACACCCCATCGCAGGAAGGTGTCGCCTGCCAAAAAGAGACACCGACGTGCGTCGTCATTTATTCCGTTGTATAAATGAGGTTCACTCTGGATAATTGCTTCATTTACCTTGAGCACAACACCAATGCCAGTCTTATAAAAAATGATTTAGATGAAATTAAATACAGGTAAATGTTGGGTTCACTCTGAGACCTTGGATGTTGAGCAGCGAGGCTGTTATTGGCCGTCTCAGACTCTCAGTCCTGGCCAGTACTTTCGCTTTGCTTTTATCTTGATCTCATCAGTAACTGAAGGCAGTCATTAAAATCCTGCTCCGCTGTGGAGAGTCGCCCTTAAACGGCCATCTTTCCCCTGGGTACCGGCACTACCCCAAAAAAATATGGCATCAATCATTTTGTTTTAAAGACTTCATCATCCCGGCCCACAAGTCCATTACGGCTCAAAGCTCCATTTACTCCTAAAGTTCACTAAGCCTTAACAAAGCCTAAAGTGTATGCTCTAGCGTTTAACCACTTGAACCCCAGTGTCCATATTCTGGGTGGGGGGGACATTGGCCAAAAATAGCAGATCTACAAGCTCACAATGCGTCACATCGCAACGCATTGTGAGCTTGTAGATCGTCTATTTTCAAATAGCCGAAATGTATATAGGGCTGAACTTAAGTGGTTAATGTATGTTTTGTAATAATAATCTAAATCTACAAACTAACTAGTAACTTAAGTTTTCAAATAATGTAGTGGAGTAAAAGTACAATATTTGTCTCTGAGATGTAGTGGAGTAGAAGTACAAGTATTGAAAATTGGAAAAACTCCAATTAAGGAAAAGTACCTCAAAATTGTAGTACTGTAATGTAGTAATGTGTACTTAAGTACACATGTACTTAGTTACATGTTCACAAGCTCACAACGCGTCGCTTTGCGACGCGTTGTGAGCTTGTAGATCGGCTATTTTCAAATAGCCAAAGCATGTGAAGTAAACATTGAAGATGCTTTGCTACAAGCAGAATCTGCTAGAGCTACTTACAGGTGTTGCAAAATCCTCCTCTTTGGTAATCCTCGGTGGATGGATGGTTTGAGCGTTTCGAGCCCAGCTGTCAGGGTCATCAGCTGGGAGCCATCCTTCCTTGATGTTTCGCCCCTTTCATCCCAGAACATCTCCGGATGGTGGGGCCCGCGGTCAGGGACGTCTCCCTGCCGCTCCCTGCAGCTGGACTCGGGACTATGCATGGCAGGGGCGTCCTACTCCCTGAGCCAGGTCTGGCCCTGGCCGCATACCTTCTGCTTCTTGACTGGCTGTCAGTGGGGCTAGGATTAGCTTGCTCCGGGGTTCCAACTGTGGGCTCTCTTCAGCCATATCCATCTAGATGTAGTCTCGGCTACAGTGGCTATCTCCCCAGTGGCTTTCTTCAGTTGCTTAGGATCCAACCCAATCTTCTGCAAGAAGTAGCGCACTGATGTTGCTGGGAAACCACGGCAGCCAACTTCGATGGGGAATAGTGAGGCGTGCCATCCTTTAATAAGAGCCTCATCAATCAAATCCTGGTACTTGGCTTTCTTCAGTTGGTGAGAGATGGCTAGCCTGTCCTCCCAGGGCACAGTTAGTTCTGCTACCAAGATGGTTTTCGTGCTCCTGGACAGTAAGATCATGTCTGGTCTGAGAGAAGTCACAGCCACCTCTTCTGGAAACACAAGCTTCTTTTTAAGGTCTACTTGCATCTCCCAGTCAGACGCTCGGTGTAAAATATTACATTACATTGCATATTATAGGTCTGAACTGGTTAATGTACAGTGTATGTTTTACAAAGTAACTAGTAACTAATGTTTTCAAATAATTGTAGCGGTGTACAAGCACTATCTTTGCCTCTGAGATGTAGTCGAAGTAGAAGTAAAAGTATTGAAAATTGTTACGTAAAAGTACCAGAAAATTGTGCTTTAAGTACAGTACTTGAGTAAATGTACTTAGTTACTTTCCACCACTGGCCAATGAGCAAACACACTGAGAGAGGTGGACGCTCAGGTTCGCCCATGCTGACCATTGTTGGTGCGCTGGTGACTCTGAGAGGAGCCAGGCTGACAGGGAGCTGCATGCTGATGAAAAGCCAACGTGAAGCTCATCTCATTTCACGGTGAGGGATCCTTGTTGGCAGGGCCTGTTTTGTCCCTACAGCAGTTGTGTTCCCCAACCTGTGGATATTGCAAGCGGACCCCCAACTAATTGGCGAAACCCTACGATTTTAATGCTAACATAATATTAATATAATTATACACAAATAAAATAATAATGGGTATACAATATCATGGTGTTTTTTTATTTTTTAAAGCTTAAAAATACTAGTTTTCTTTGTTATAAGTAAGAACCTAAAGTATATTTCATTAGTTCCCTAATAAAACTTAAGATAAATGAATAAAATTAAACAAGATGAAATGTTATCCCGTCCCCAAATTTCTGGATAATGACCGATGAGCTCTATAATACAATAAATACAATAAATTATCCCTTCATATGGCCAAAACTGAATATATTGTATTTGGTTCTCAGCCCAGGTTGCACAAACTGGCCTCTCCCAGTATCACTCTTGGGGGCCAGTCCTTTCCGGCTAAACCCTCAGTCAGCTACCTTGGCTCTCTGCTTGATCGCAGCCTGGGTGGTGAAAACATGGCTCTTAAGACCATTAGTAAGGTAAATGGTAAAACCAAATTCTTAGCCAGGAAAGCGCAGTTTCTGGACTCGGCCAGTCTTCGCTTATTAGCAAACTCACTGGTTTTATGTTGTTTCGACTATGCCATTGGCTCATGGTACGCTGGCCTAACCAAAGCCCTAAAAGAGAAGTTGCAGGTTTCTCAAAATAGGTTGGTCAGGCTTGTCTTGGGGCTGTCTGCAAGGGACCATGTTGGAAAACATCATTTCCAGCAGTTGGGTTGGCTCCCTCTGGCAGCCAGGTCAGTTCAACTACAGCTGGACCTGGTGCATAACATCTACATAAACAGCGCCCCTGTGTACCTATGTAATCTTTTTCAGAAGCGTAGCGAAGCCCATTCCCACCTAACCAGAGCCAGCATAGCAGACCTGACCATGCCCACGTTCACCACTGAAATGGGAAAACGCTCATTTAGATTTGGAGGAGCAGTTAACTGGAACTCGCTACCCCTGACCATAAAGAGCACCAGCAGCCATCTCCTTTTTAAGACAAGGGTCAAAGCATGGCTATTAGAAAATGTTGCCGAATAGTAGGGTCACTTATGTTAGCAATGTGATTATATGTATTTATGCTGTAGGTAGTGTAGCAATTGATTGTTTTATTTATTATTGTATTGTTTACCTGTATGTATTTTGTTGCAGTGTTGTTTGTCTCAGACCAAGGACCACAATGAAAATAAGTCGCAAGACTTTTCTGTGTCTGTATCCTTGACGTTTCTATGATGAACATGATGTAACATGTGTTTTTCTCCTGTATAACGTCTAATCAAATCAAATCAAATCAAATCAATAGAACGCTGTGTAGCCTAAAGACTCCTGCTCATGTCAACCTGCGCTGCTTGGTTTTATGCTCAATCCAGCATAACAGCCATGTAAACAAACAAACAATGTAATTTACAACTAAACGTTGCTCTCAAGAATGTTTTTGAAAACATTTGAAGTGAGAAATAGACGATGCAATAACCGAAAAGTGATTCTATTTGATCCACTGCACTTCCTTGTTTATCGTGGCGCAACAACAGGGGAACACCAAAACGCTCACCCCAAAACACAGTTGCCCCGGGGCAAATCCGGCGGTATTAAGGCAAATCGGCGGTAGCCTATATATAATGGGGGCGAGTGTGTTTTGGGGCGAGTCTTCCTGTTACCTTATGGGCTACTGTCATTTGTTTTCCGAGTCGAACTTGTCCACCCAGCCCAATACTTATGGAATACTTCATTGCCGTAAGCAAGGAAATACTTTGTTTTGTTGTTACTTTTGGGTCAATTTATTTATTTATGTATTGGCCGCGTAATAATGCATAGTTCATAATTCATGCATAATCACCCTGTCAGGCTTTAAATTTCAATAATGACCACCTCCTCATACATTATCCCTTGCATATTATGTACGGGTCAGGTACACATAAGAATACAATTCTATTGTTCTGGTTCCTCTGACATTGTAGCAGGTCTTGACGCAGTCTGAGGAGTCCGCTCAGAACCGGGACTCCCTCTTCCTTTGGTGTTTCGCCCAGGTGGCGCCTATAAACCCATAACCTTTGAATTTCAGATTTCCACGACCCCCATAACTCTGAGAGTGTACAAATGGAACGGATCCATTTGGTTCCATTTGTACACTCTCAGAGTTACACACCCGTAAAGGGCCATTTGGGAGTGTTTCCAGTGAGCCAACATGCACAATATCAGCACCCTGACTCCGTCTGACCAGAATGGCACAGAGCCTTCATTAGTATCATTGATAACACCTGTGAATGTGAATGTGAATGTCTTACAATATGGCTGCTGTGCATAGGGCCTATTGTCCAGGAAACACTACCCTTCCTCTCTGCCTGGCCTACTTGTTAACTAGTTGTACGAACGCTTGTTTTCTATTGTTTATTGGATCTTGTTTAGTCGATACACTTATTTGTTTTAGCTCATGCTCATTTGATTTTGCTATTTTGTCTCATCTGTTTAAGAAAGTAGGTAGCTGATATATTGCACTTTTACCTTAGCGCTAGGTATACTCTTGGTTGCTTGTTTTTGCAGAAAATGCATTAAGACTTCTGGTGATTAGTAGTTTTCGTTCCCTACCTATGTTGAATACACTTATTGTAAGTCGCTTTGGATAAAAGCGTCTGCTAAATGACTGTAATGTAATGTCCATTGTGTGACCTTAGTGTAAGTGTTAAGCGACGTGCTTGTGACGTCTTTAAAATAGCGTCCCACCAGAGATAGATTTACCAATGCAACACTGCCTAAACCCAGTAAATGGCGATTTTCTTTTCCAGTGAAGCGGTATATTAATGACGTCACATGCACGCGCGCGCACGCATGCGCACAGAACAGCTGATTTGAGTCAACTCGCGAGGAGAGTAGACCAGCATTTGAAAATATCTTCTAATGACCTTAATGTATGTGATTAATATTAGGTTTACGTTAGGTTTTAAACTGTAGGTTTATAAAATACTTAGGTTTACGGGTGTATAAATAGTAGTATCTATTGTCACTTGCCAGTGAGGAGCCCCCACCGGGAGGACATGGAGCCTTCGTCCTACTCCTCCCGCCCAACACTCCCTGCTGACAGGTAGGAGTACGTGCAATGACCGATATCACCCTCCCCGGCCCGGCTTTCCTCCCCCGAACACAGGCAAAATTGTGTTCGTATAGATGCCCGTCAAAGCGGGACGCATCACGGTGGATTCGAACCCGCAACCTCCGTGATGGTGGGCAGTGACCCCACCCGAGCGCCTACTGCAGGGGTGCCGAGATCTTTAATGTCTTTTTTTTTGGTGTCAGGAGCATATTAAGTAGAATGGAAGAGGTCATGTCAGGAGAGTAGAAGCAACGGGAGGCATGCGTTAATCCGACAGACCTTTTCTCCGACTATGTGGCATCCGCGTGCGGTTAGGGTTATGGTGCGGGTTTGGTTCGGGTTTACTGTTTAATGTCGGAGCACTGCGCTGTCGGAGGAATGCGCTGTCGGACTAACGTATTGCACTCAGAAGCAACACAACGACAGCATGGAGTGAAACTGACTGAGAGAGTTTCAGAGACACAGGTAAGGGCAAAAGTAATAAAGGAAAGCTCTCAGAACTGGGTAGTAGGTGGTTGTTGCCTGCATGAAAGCCGTGAGAGACCTTTCATGTTGACAGTGGATTACTGGGGATCTTCTTCACGGCTGAACGATGGACACTTTACTCCTTCGTTTCCCTGCTGGATTTATAGTTTGATTTGTCAGATGCAGTCCACGTCTGCAATGTAGTAAACTTGAGCTCCTATAACTAAGCAACGACAACAGAGTGTCAGGAGGAAAAGTCTGTGCTGCAGCCCGCAGGCCTTGTAGATCAGAGAGAGAGAGAGAGAGAGAGAGAGAGAGAGAGAGAGAGAGAGAGAGAGAGAGAGAGAGAGAGAGAGAGAGAGAGAGAGAGAGAGAGAGAGAGAGAGAGAGAGAGAGAGAGAGAGAGAGAGAGAGAGAGAGAGAGAAACTTTAAACTGTAACTATGCAGTGCAAAGATGAGCCTGTGCTTACACTGGTCCATGACAGTTAACCCATTAAAGGGACATTTTGCCGATTTTGCATCAAACCCCTATTTTTATCTAGGTCTAGGACTCATAAACATGATCCCGGTGTGTTTTTTTGTGTTTTAACTGTATTTTTAGATTTGTATCTGTGGCAGTTCACCCTGCCACTGACACTTCATAACCACATTCAACACTACACAATACACCATATACACAATAGCCAGGTAGCATACAGGATAGTTTGGTGGGTGCACACACTAAACTCCATTTAACAGCTTTTAGTATGTTTCCTGTATTGTATTGTTTTCACTTATGACCTAAATGATTTCACACAACACAGGGTTAAAGGGTAAAATTGTTCTTTATTTTTAAGTTGCAGGGAATGTTCTTTTGGCAAATGTTTGACTGTTTTTTTCTTTCTCTTACCACAGTGCTTCCTGGTTCTGGGCAGTGACGAAGGACCCGAGTGTAGCTGCAGGCAGCCTTTTATAGTGCCTGTCTGTTTGTAGTGAGCATGCTCAGTCCATACCTGCTGTACCATACCAACTGGGGGGGGGGTTTGAGTAAAATGTGGTATTCTAATTGTTTTATGGATTATTAGTACTGTGGGAAATGTGCTAATGTGAGGACACTTTAAACGTGTTAAATTGTGAAGTATAATGTCTTTAGACATGGAGGAAATAACTGGTTGTGTAAATTGTTTGAATCAATTTAGGATTGGTATGGTCCAGTGGGAGGGGCTTGGCCTTTAAAGAAGGGTGCCTACCACTGCCCAGTCAGTCAGTGAAGGGCTGCAGTAGGGAGCAGACCTATAGCCAATCTGGCCAGTATTGTGTTTTCTGTTTGTTTGCATTCCCTGGGACTTCTTTTTCTAAAAAAAGGTGAATAAAAAAACACTTGTTGCATCTAAGGACTGCGTTGCTTCCAGTGTTTCCGCCATATTCTACCCACACTGGGACAAAGTGTGACATTTGGTGGCAGTGGTGGGATATGGCCACCCGGAAAAAGGTCCCCGTGGGGGGAAAGAGAATTCAAACAAGAAGCAAAACATCAAAAACGGAGCCTGAGGCGGCAGAGGAGCAGGAATGGGAGGAGGAGGATGAAGGCCCATCACCTCACCATCGGCCGTCATCTCCCCGTCGCCGAGCGGTACCGGCCCAGCAGGAGGTTGTTCATCTGCTGCGGCGGTTCATGGGTTCGCAGAGGGACCGAGAAGCCCTGTTGGTGGGGGAAATGCGTGGCATACGTGAGGCCATCCAAGCTGCTAGGCAGCCGCCAGCAGCACCACCAGCACCGCAGCAGGAGCCACCAGCAGCACCAGCAGCACCACCAGCACCACCAGCACCGCAACAGGAGCCGCCAGCAGCACCACCAGCACCACCAGCACCGCAACAGGAGCTGCCAGCAGCACCACCAGCACCACCAGCACCGCAGCAGGAGCCGCCAGCAGTACCACCGGTACCACAGCAGCAACCACCAGCACGACGTAAGGATCCCAAGATGATTCCATTTCAAGCAGATGAGGACATGGAGAATTACCTCCTCCGATTTGAACGAATTGCGAAGACTTGGGCGTGGCCAGATGTTGAGTGGGCTTGCAGGCTGGTGCCTTTGCTGACGGGAAAGGCATTGGAGGCTTATTCTGCCATGGACGAGGAGCGTTCCGACTCCTATCCGGACCTGAAGGAAGCCTTGTTGGAGAAGTTCGATATCTCAGCAGAGACGTATCGCCGGCGTTTTCGAGACACTTCGCTCCCCCACGGTGAATCCCCCAACGAAACCTACCAGCGCTTGAAAGGATTTTATCGTCGGTGGATGAAGCCTGACCAGTGCAGCGTGGAGGACATCGGGGAAACCATCGTGTTGGAGCAGATGCTGCGCGTCTTTCCACCTGACATCCGCACCTGGGTCAAGGAGCGTGAGCCCCCCACCGGTGTGGAAGCAGCCAAACTTGCAACCCAGTACGTCAACGCCCGGAAAACACCAGCTGCCAGGCCACCACAACGTCCGTCCAACCGAGGCCAAAGCGACCACCGGCAAGAAGGGCCGAAGGGTAACTATGGGACTCAGGGGAATGTGGGGTTTGGTAGAAACAGGCAGCAGGCTAGTAGCAGGGAAATCATCTGTTACTATTGCCAGCAGCCTGGCCACAAGGCCTCAGACTGCCCACTTAAGAAACCGAAATTGTCTGGTTACTGTTATGTGCCCCGCCAGGCGGTGGCTAGAGAACTACGCACCATGAAGTCAGAAGATGTCTCATTTCAACCAGTCACTGTTAATGGGTTACAGATGTTAGCGTTGTTGGATAGTGGAAGTTCTATGTCTTTGATTAAGAAATGCTATCTGCCCGACAGTGGTATTGACTATGGGAACAAAACTGACATTGAATGTGTGCACGGGGATCAGAAACCATACCCCACATCTGAGGTTACCATTGGGGTAGATGGGCAGGCATTTTTGCTACAGGTGGGGGTTATTGACCACTTATCTGTTGATTGTATCCTGGGGAGGGATTTGCCAATTTTGCGGGATCTAATTGCAGCGCACGAACAGAAAATTGAAATGTGTGCTGTGGTCACAAGGTCCCAGGTTAAAGCTGGCCTGGAGCCCCTCCCAGATCTTGATGGTGATCTGTGTGAGGGTGGTTCCAAAGGCCCAAGAAAACCACGGCGTCAACGCCGCATTGAGAAAATGGAAGGAACCTTCCATAAGGCAGAGAGTCTAGAGACCTATCCTGAGCCTTTAAGTGTCAATTGGGACATTCCAAATGACATACGCCAATTGCAAATGTCTGATCCTTCTCTGTCTTTCTTGTACAAGCAGGTTGAGGATGGGGAGGGAAACAAACTCTCTGGTCCACATTTCATGGTTGATAATGACATTCTGTATGTAATGGGGGATGCAGGTAAACGCCTAGTTGTACCAACCAGTTGTAGGTCCCTTGTTTTACATTTGGCACATACAGTACCATGGGCAGGTCATCTAGGGCAGCAGAAAACATACATGAGGTTGGGGTCACGGTTTTACTGGCCTACTATGTATACTGATGTTAAGCAGTTCTGCACCACATGCCCAGAGTGTCAAATCACCACACACAGCAAACCCAAACAGGTTCCATTACACCCATTACCGATCATCAGTACCCCTTTCCGGCGCATAGCCATGGATGTGGTTGGTCCCCTGGAGAAGAGCAGCTCTGGTTACCAGTACATACCGATGGCCAAAACGCAAAACCTCCTAAGTGCAAATTTCATGATTTTCAGATTTCACTGTGGATGAGGACTATAGGCTATGCTGCACATGCTCAGTCTGTCTGCAAGATAGTCCCGCCCCTCATTTTGTCAGAAAAGTCATTTGACTAAAACCTCCTATCTTGTTCAGTGCCAATTAGTGCTAAAATGTTGAAGCGCAAAACCTCTTATCTGCACCAGAACTAGTTGAGCAGCAGACAGAGCTGAAACTTTAGTATTCTGTGTTATGTAGACCATCTAAATGTCTTTCAGTTTGTACTAATCAATAATTTTCAAAATAAAAAAGTGTCTTCCACCCTTACTATTTAAGTATTTGTTAGTAGCTGTCAAGTTAATTGCATTGCCTTGTTGATTGCTAATGATTAGTGTCAGGTGGTGAAACTTTTATAACACCAAGCGTGTGAGTTGATCAAAAAAGTGATTGGTAATACTTGTTACAGTACTGTAGAATGTCTTGATCTCAAAATGAGCATAAAAAAAACATTATTTATTAATTTGTAAGCCTAACTGTTTCTAGGTAAAATCCTCCTATGTGCATCTACGTAGATAGGAGGTCATTTTTAGGTATAGATAGGAGGTTTTGGCGTTGAACATTTTGAACTTGTGGTTAGAGGTTGTCATTGCTGCTTTGCTGTGAACATCCATGTTGTGATTTTTTATTAAATGCAGATCAAAATCACACGTGAACACCGTGGCAGCCAACAACCCTGTGAGAATATTGTGTTGTGTCGGTTGGGGGGTATGAGGGTATGGGGGTGGGATGGGGTTTGGAGTTATGGGGTGTGGGAGGTGTGGGGTGGCGGTTGGGGGGTTATGGGGTGGAGTTTGGGGGTTGTGGTGTGTTGGTTGGGGGCATGGGGACCGGGGGTTCTGGGAGTGGGGGTAATGGATTGGATGGGATTTGGTGGTACGAGGGTATGGGGTGGGATGGGGTTTTGAGTTATGGGGGCTGAGAGGTGTGGGATGGCAGTTGGGGGCTATGGGGTTTGTGGGAGTGGGGGAGTATTGCAGGTGGTGGAGTTGGGGGGTAGAAGGTATGGGGGGGATTTTGTTGAGGGGGGCATAGGCAAGTTAGGCCAGATCATATAGGATAGGGTCTTTGCGATGCGAGAGTGTGGTCTAGCCAACACCAACTCAGGACTCCTGAAGTGGAATGTGGTTTTGAGTTATGGAGGTGGAGAGGTGTGGGCTGGCAGTTGGGGGGGTGGGGTTTGTGGGAGTGCGGGAGTATTGCAGGTGGTGGAGTTGGGGGTAGAGGGTACGGGGGGGATTATGTTGAGGGGGGCATGAGTCAGTTAGGCCGGATCATATAGAATAGGGTCTTTGCGATGCGAGTGTGGTCTAGCCAACACCAACTTGGGACTCCTGAAAAGCTGCCCTCCACACTCTCCTATCTAGCATCAGGGTTTTGAGCTCTACAGTGTTGTTGGCTAAGCTGTTACGCCGAAGTGCATCTACGTAGGCGGTGCACTTCCTGTCTTTCCTGGCTTTGCCCTGGGTTGGCTCCCATAGTGTCAGTTTGCTTGCCATTAGTTACAGTATGGGTGCCTGACGCAGTGCCCTGCCTCATCCTTCTCTCTCTGACTTTGTCTGTGACACATGTTAGGTTCCCGTAGAGGACCACATTTCTGATTTGGTCCGTCCATGTGACTCCTAGTGCCATTCATAGCATTCTTGTGTAGACTCCATCCAAGGCCCTTTCCTGTTGTGCTGTGATGGTCCATGTCTCAGCCCCATACAGCAGTACTGACTCAACTGTAACTATATGAACAGCCGCCTCTTGAGGTCTTCTCCCATGTCTGATTTCCACACTCTCCTCATCCCCTGCAAGGCATTCCAGTCAAGTGCCCCCCGGACCTTCAGGTCCTGCTCCATTGAAGTAGTCCAGGCCCAGGTTATTTGAAGGACTGCCTCAAGTCCTGGACTTAGGCACTGTCTGGACTGCCTCAAGTAGCGTGTCTCCATCATCTGAACCATCTTCTCAGGAACTCTGTAGGCCCGGAGAATGTTCATCAGTTTCCCCCGGTGGATGGTGCCAAAAGCCTTTTGGAAGTCATGAAGGTGATCAACACCGAAAGATTCATCTCCTACTCCTTCCAGTATCCTCCTCAGCACCAGTATCTGCCCGTCTGCTGTTCGTTCTGGGTGGAAGCCGTTCTGCAAGTTTCTCAGTACAGGGTCTAAGATGGGTCTAAGACGGTTGAGGATCATCCTGTTAGCCGCCTTGTGAGCTCAGGTTAATGCCTTGGAGGTGTCCGTCTTGGTGAGGTCGCCTGACTTTGGTACTGGATCGATGATCATTTTGCTCCACAGCTTCGGCAGCTCACTAGACGTGTGTGCTTGATGAAATCCAACACCACCTCGTCTATGGGCACATACATCAGAACCTCTGCTTTCACTCCATCCTCCTCTTGCCTCACTTGATAGTAGCCTTGGCCCTCTGGTACTCATCCATGGTAAATGATCCATGATCTGGTATGGGAAGGTCATGGAAGACAAGAGCATCGGATCATCCTCTTCTTCTGCTGGTACCATGTTTCAACTCGTTCCTCTGCGCTTTCTCCCCAGATCTTGGAAGATTGAGAAGAGCTTCTGCCAGAAATTCATTGATGAGCTTCCAGCTCTTGCCATGCTTCTGTTTAACATGCACCTTTTTAATATCCCTGATCTTTTGGGTCAGCTCCTGTTTTTTGAGTTGCATACACTTGGTATAGCTCCTCCTTCCTCCGCTTATATTCCTCCCTCAGACCCTCTCCTTTTTGGTCAGCGACAAAGCCCCTGTGTGCTGCTCTCATCTCCTCCCTGGCTTTGGTGATTCTAGGGTCAAGGCATCCGTCTTTCCTCCTTGCTTATAGGCTCTTTTAACACATTCAATGATCTTACATACTATTCCACTATCCACACTGGACACAAGGTTGGTGATCCAGTTGTATGAGTTAGGGGAGTTGGAGGGCATGAGGGTTTGGGGGGTGTGGTGTGCTGGTTGGGGGGAATGGGGGTTGTGGGAGTGGGGGGGTATTTCAGGTGGTGGAGTTGGGGGTAGAGGGTATAGGGGGGATTATGTCGAGGGGTGCCTGGGCCAGTTGTTTTCTAGTCCACCTAATTGTATTCCTGTTGTCCTTTTTGTACATTTTATTTGTAAGCACTTTCATTTTAGATTCTTGTTGTGAGCATTGCCCTGCAAACTTTGTTTTTGAATAAAATAAAAAAGCATTCAATGCAACTCAGTGGTGTGTTCTGCCGTGTTACGCTGTATACAGTGCAGATTTTTTTGGAAGAAGGTGTATACAGTCTACTAACCATTCCATCCATTGAAAACGCACTAGCGTATACCCACAACCACGCACATTGCGTGCAGGGAATGATTATCGTATACCTCAACAACAACAAAAAATAGACCACACCACTGATGCAACTGTTTTCAGCTGTAAATGTATGTATTTGCAGCTAGTACTATTTGTCATTATGTAGTTAAGCAATCACTTTACATTGAATGCAAAAGCTCCTATCTGCAGAATTATCCAGGAAAAGTGGGGAAAAACCTCCTATCTGCATTTGCAATATGAAATCAGTGTAATTAACATATCGATGGCCAAAACGCAAAACCTCCTAAGTGCAAATTTCATGATTTTCAGTTTTCACTGTGGATGAGGACTATAGGCTATGCTGCACATGCTCAGTCTGTCTGCAAGATAGTCCCGCCCATCATTTTGTCAGAAAAGTCATTTAACTAAAACCTCCTATCTTGTTCAGTGCCAATTAGTGCTAAAATGTTGAAGCGCAAAACCTCTTATCTGCACCAGAACTAGTTGAGCAGCAGACAGAGCTGAAACTTTAGAATTCTGTGTTATGTAGACCATCTAAATGTCTTTCAGTTTGTACTAATCAATTATTTTCAAAATAAAAAAGTGTCTTCCACCCTTACTATTTAAGTATTTGTTAGTAACTGTCAAGTTAATTGCATTGCCTTGTTGATTGCTAATGATTAGTGTCAGGTGGTGAAACTTTTATAACACCAAGAGTGTGAGTTGATCAAAAATGTGATTGGTAATACTTGTTACAGTACTGTAGAATGTCTTGATCTCAAAATTAGCATAAAAAAAAACATTATTTATTCATTTGTAAGCCTAACTGTTTCTAGGTAAAAACCTCCTATGTGCATCTATGTAGATAGGAGGTCATTTTTAGGTATAGATAGGAGGTTTTGGCGTTGAACATTTGAACTTGTGGTTAGAGGTTGTCATTGCTGCTTTGCTGTGAACATCCATGTTGTGATTTTTTATTAAATGCAGATCAAAATCACACGTGAACACCGTGGCAGCCAACAACCCTGTGAGAATATTGTGTTGTGTCGGTTGGGGGGTATGAGGGTATGGGGGTGGGATGGGGTTTGGAGTTATGGGGTGTGGGAGGTGTGGGTGGCGGTTGGGGTGTTATGGGGTGGGGGGTGCATGAGGGCTTGGGTGGGTGGAGTTTGGGGGTTGTGGTGTGTTGGTTGGGAGCATGGGGACCGGGGGTTTTGGGAGTGGGGGTAATGGATTGGATGGGATTTGGGGGTACGAGGGTATGGGGTGGGATGGGGTTTTGAGTTATGGGGGTTGAGAGATGTGGGATGGCAGTTGGGGGCTATGGGGTTTGTGGGAGTGGGGGAGTATTGCAGGTGGTGGAGTTGGGGGGTAGAAGGTATGGGGGGGGTTTTGTTGAGGGGGGCATAGGCAAGTTAGGCCAGATCATATAGGATAGGGTCTTTGCGATGCGAGAGTGTGGTCTAGCCAACACCAACTCGGGACTCCTGAAGTGGAATGGGGTTTTGATTTATGGAGGTGGAGAGGTGTGGGCTGGCAGTTGGGGGGGTGGGGTTTGTGGGAGTGGGGGAGTATTGCAGGTGGTGGAGTTGGGGGTAGAGGGTACGGGGGGGATTATGTTGAGGGGGCATGAGTCAGTTAGGCCGGATCATATAGAATAGGGTCTTTGCGATGCGAGTGTGGTCTAGCCAACACCAACTAAGGACTCCTGAAAAGCTGCCCTCCACACTCTCCTATCTAGCATCAGGGTTTTGAGCTCTACAGTGTTGTTGGCTAAGCTGTTACGCCGAAGTGTATCTACGTAGGTGGTGCACTTCCTGTCTTTCCTGGCTTTGCCCTGGGTTGGCTCCCATAGTGTCAGTTTGCTTGCCATTAGTTACAGTATGGGTGCCTGACGCAGTGCCCTGCCTCATCCTTCTCTCTCTGACTTTGTCTGTGACACATGGTAGGTTCCCGTAGAGGACCACATTTCTGATTTGGGCCGTCCATGTGACTCCTAGTGCCATTCATAGCATTCTTGTGTAGACTCCATCCAAGGCCATTTCCTGTTGTGCTGTGATGGTCCATGTCTCAGCCCCATACAGCAGTACTGACTCAACTGTAACTATATGAACAGCCGCCTCTTGAGGTCTTCTCCCATGTCTGATTTCCACACTCTCCTCATCCCATGCAAGGCATTCCAGTCAAGTACCCCCCGGACCTTCAGGTCCTGCTCCATTGAAGCAGTCCAGGCCCAGGTTATTTGAAGGACTGCCTCAAGTCCTGGACTGAGGCACTGCCTGGACTGCCTCAAGTAGCGTGTCTCCATCATCTGAACCATCTTCTCAGGAACTCCGTAGGCCCGGAGAATGTTCATCAGTTTCCCCCGGTGGATGGTGCCAAAAGCCTTTTGGAAGTCATGAAGGTGATCACCACTGAAAGATTCATCTCCTACTCCTTCCAGTATCCTCCTCAGCACCAGCATCTGCCCGTCTGCTGTTCGCTCTGGGCGGAAGCCGTTCTGCGAGTTTCTCAGTACAGGGTCTAAGATGGGTCTAAGACGGTTGAGGATCATCCTGTTAGCAGCCTTGGTGACTTGTGAGCTCAGGTTAATGCCTTGGAGGTGTCCGTCTTGGTGAGGTCGCCTGACTTTGGTACTGGATCGATGATCATTTTGCTCCACAGCTTCGGAAGCTCACTAGACGTGTGTGCTTGATGAAATCCAACACCACCTCGTCTATGGGCACATACATCAGAACCTCTGCTGTCACTCCATCCTCCTCTTGCCTCACTTGATAGTAGCCTTGGCCCTCTGGTACTCATCCATGGTAAATGATCCATGATCTGGTATGGGAAGGTCATGGAAGACAAGAGCATCGGATCATCCTCTTCTTCTGCTGGTACCATGTTTCAACTCCTTCCTCTGCGCTTTCTCCCCAGATCTTGGAAGATTGAGAAGAGCTTCTGCCAGAAATTCATTGATGAGCTTCCAGCTCTTGCCATGCTTCTGTTTAACATGCACCTTTTTAATGTCCCTGATCTTTTGGGTCAGCTACTGTTTTTCGAGTTGCATACACTTGGTATAGCTACTCCTTCCTCCGCTTATATTCCTCCCTCAGACCCTCTCCTTTTCGGTCAGCGACAAAGCCCCTGTGTGCTGCGCTTATCTCCTCCCTGGTTTTGGTGATTCTAGGGTCAAGGCATCCGTCTTTCCTCCTTGCTTATAGGCTCTTTAAGACATTCAATGATCTTACATACTATTCCACTATCCACACTGGACACAAGGTTGGTGATCCAGTTGTATGAGTTAGGGGAGTTGGAGGGCATGAGGGTTTGGGGGGTGTGGTGTGCTGGTTGGGGGGGAATGGGGGTTGTGGGAGTGGGGGGGTATTTCAGGTGGTGGAGTTGGGGGTAGAGGGTATAGGGGGGATTATGTCGAGGGATGCCTGGGCCAGTTGTTTTCTAGTCCACCTAATTGTATTCCTGTTGTCCTTTTTGTACATTTTATTTTTAAGCACTTTCATTTTAGATTCTTGTTGTGAGCACTGCCCTGCAAACTTTGTTTTGTTTTTGAATAAGATAAAAAAGCATTCAATGCAACTCAGTGGTGTGTTCTACCGTGTCATGCTGTATACAGTGCAGATTTTTTTGGAAGAAGGCGTATACAGTCTACTAACCATTCCATCCATTGAAAACGCACTAGCGTATACCCACAACCACGCGCATTTCGTGCAGGGAATGATTATCGTATACCTCAACCAAAAAAAAATAGACCACACCACTGATGCAACTGTTTTCAGCTGTAAATGTATGTATTTGCAGCTAGTACTATTTGTCATTATGTAGTTAAGCAATCACTTTACATTGAATGCAAAAGCTCCTATCTGCAGAATTATCCAGGAAAAGTGGGGAAAAACCTCCTATCTGCATTTGCAATATGAAATCAGTGTAATTAACATATAATAATGTAATATAGTCCAGACATCCAGAAACGGTGTATTATGTGATGGGTTTCATAAAAAAATAACATTGTGCAAAGAAAATACAACATTTTGTAGTTTTCTTTTTCATTTTCCCAACAATTAACATTTTTCAGATAGGAGGTTTTGCGTTTTGGCCATCGATATAATAATGTAATATAGTCCAGACATCCAGAAACGGTGTATTATGTGATGGGTTTCATAAAAAAATAGCATTGTGCAAAAAAAATACAACATTTTGTAGTTTTCTTTTTCATTTTCCCAACAATTAACATTTTTCAGATAGGAGGTTTTGCGTTTTGGCCATCGATACTCGTCATCTGTGACTATGCCACTCGATTCCCAGAAGCTTTTCCTCTCCGCAGCATAAAGACACCAAAGATAATCGGTGCACTTGTCCAGCTTTTCTCCCGTGTAGGGGTCCCTGAGGAGATCCTTACTGACCAAGGTACCAACTTCACTTCTGGCCTGATGAAACAGCTGCAGAAGGAACTGGGCATCAGAGGCATTCGAACCACTCCATACCATCCCGAGACTGATGGGTTGGTCGAGAGATTCAACCAAACCTTGAAACAGATGTTGCGTAAGTTTGTCTCTGATACCGGCCGAGACTGGGATAAGTGGTTACCATTTGTCTTGTTTGCCTACAGGGAGGTGCCACAAGCATCAACTGGATTTTCCCCCTTCGAGCTGCTTTATGGATGGCCGGTGCAGGGACCACTGGATCTCTTGAGGAAGGAGTGGGAGACATCCAAAACCCCAGCGCCGTACGGAATCCTGTCCTACGTGCTCCAAATGCGTGACCGCCTGGAGAAGTACCGGGAGGAGGCAAAAGATAACCTGGAGAGGGCGCAGCAGAAGCAGAAGTGCTGGTATGACAAAAGGGCTCGACAGAGGGAGCTAAAGCCTGGTCAGAAAGTCCTACTCTTACTCCCAACGTGCAGTAACAAACTGTTGGCAAAATGGCAGGGGCCCTATCCGGTGCTGAAGAAGATGGGACCAGTGACGTACGAGGTGGCTCATGCCGACAAGGGGAAAGCAACCCAGGTCTACCATATCAACCTCCTCAAAGAGTGGAAGGAGCGTGAGGTTCCATCTGCTGAAGTGTTACTGGTGCGTCAGGTCCAGGAGGAAGATGGTGAGTCTGACTCAAACCTACAGCAACTCCTCCAGCCGAAAACTCTTCACGTGGAGCACCTGCCATCCCAACAGCAACAGGCGTTACAGAGGCTTCTGTGGGAGATGCCTGGGCTGTTCCGAGAGGGTCCAGGGCGAACCCAGCTGTCCCAGCACACCATCCGCCTAAAGGAAGCAGTTTCTCCCATTCGCCAGAGGCCATACCGGATCCCAGAAAGGCTTGGAGTGTCTCTTAAGGAGGAGATCCAGAAGATGATTGACCTGGGGGTGATCGAGCCATCTGAGAGTGAGTGGTCCAGTCCCATGGTGATGGTGCCTAAGAAGGATGGTTCTCAACGACCCTGTATTGACTTCAGAAAAGTCAATGCTGTTTCCTGTTTTGACGCATACCCCATGCCTCGAATCGATGACCTGGTGGAGCGTGTTGGAAATGCCAAGTACATAACCACCCTGGACCTTTGCAAAGGTTATTGGCAGATTCCACTGGAGGAGACATCAAAGCAGTACACTGCATTCCGCACACCATCTGGACTGTACCAATTCACAGTAATGCCATTTGGACTTCATGGAGCGCCTGCAACGTTCCAGAGGTTGATGGACAAAGTCCTCAGAGGTTTGGAAGCCTTCAGCGCTGCTTACCTGGATGACGTGGTCATTTTCAGCTACTCCTGGGAGGACCATCTCCAACACCTGCGACAGATCCTGACGAGCATCGAAAGAGCAGGTTTGACCCTCAATGCTCAAAAGTGTGAGTGGGCCAAGAGTGAGGTCCAGTATCTCGGATTCCAGTTGGGAGGGGGATACATTCGCCCTCTCGTGGACAAAGTCGAAGCCATCCGCAATGCAGAGCGCCCACGCACCAAACGACAGGTGAGGTCTCTGTTAGGCCTTATAGGATGGTACAGCAACTTTTTCCCCCACTACTCTACTCTTGCCACCCCTCTAACTAACCTAACTCAGAAAGCAGCACCCAACCCCATTAAGTGGTCCCCAGAATGTGAGCAGTCATTTGCTGCTCTCAAGAATGCAATGTGTTCATCTCCTGTCCTCTGTAGTCCTGATTTTCAGAAACGCTTCGTAGTCCAGACCGACGCGTCTGATGTTGGGCTTGGAGCGGTTTTGCTACAAGGGGATGAGGGAAAGGAGAGACCCGTATTATACCTAAGTCGTAAGTTGGAACCCAGGGAGACCAGGTATTCAACGATTGAGAAGGAGGGCTTAGCCATTAAATGGGCATTGGAAAGTCTGCGTTATTACCTCCTTGGAAGGGAGTTTGATGTTGAAACAGACCACAAAGCTCTGTCTTGGATCAACACAATGAAGGATCGCAATGCTAGGATCACCAGATGGTACCTTGATTTACAACCCTTCAGTTTCAGGATTCGGCACAAATCTGGCAAGAACAACCTATTGGCGGACTACCTGTCCAGGTTTACCACCACGGCTGCGCCAGGAGAGGGGGGAGGTAATGTGGCAGTTCACCCTGCCACTGACACTTCATAACCACATTCAACACTACACAATACACCATATACACAATAGCCAGGTAGCATACAGGATAGTTTGGTGGGTGCACACACTAAACTCCATTTAACAGCTTTTAGTATGTTTCCTGTATTGTATTGTTTTCACTTATGACCTAAATGATTTCACACAACACAGGGTTAAAGGGTAAAATTGTTCTTTATTTTTAAGTTGCAGGGAATGTTCTTTTGGCAAATGTTTGACTGTTTTTTTCTTTCTCTTACCACAGTGCTTCCTGGTTCTGGGCAGTGACGAAGGACCCGAGTGTAGCTGCAGGCAGCCTTTTATAGTGCCTGTCTGTTTGTAGTGAGCATGCTCAGTCCATACCTGCTGTACCATACCAACTGGGGGGGGGTTTGAGTAAAATGTGGTATTCTAATTGTTTTATGGATTATTAGTACTGTGGGAAATGTGCTAATGTGAGGACACTTTAAACGTGTTAAATTGTGAAGTATAATGTCTTTAGACATGGAGGAAATAACTGGTTGTGTAAATTGTTTGAATCAATTTAGGATTGGTATGGTCCAGTGGGAGGGGCTTGGCCTTTAAAGAAGGGTGCCTACCACTGCCCAGTCAGTCAGTGAAGGGCTGCAGTAGGGAGCAGACCTATAGCCAATCTGGCCAGTATTGTGTTTTCTGTTTGTTTGCATTCCCTGGGACTTCTTTTTCTAAAAAAAGGTGAATAAAAAACCACTTGTTGCATCTAAGGACTGCGTTGCTTCCAGTGTTTCCGCCATATTCTACCCACACTGGGACAAAGTGTGACAGTATCCATATCCTCAGAGACTATGAGTCATTTGACTCATAGTCTCTTTATCTCACCTTATTTCCTGACTACAATGTAGACTAGACCACACCCCCACACAGCCTCCCCTCCCCTCCCCACAAGGAAGGGCAGTGCCCCAAAGCATTATGGTCATTGAGGTAATGCAGCAGTCCAGTCAAACCCCAGTCAAACACATAGACTTCTATATTTTTCTGGCCATAGGGTGCAAATTTCAAATTTTGCTACTGTTATCTACTAGAAATATTATTAACATTGAGTGACTGAGTTCTTCCATGGGTGAAATGCTCCTTTAAGACCTGAGGCCGATTCTACAAATGTCTTCTAAATCAGTAGTTCTCAAACGTTTTTGTGCCAAGGACCAAATCACCCAAATCTTTGCCTATTTTCACATGCCCAGAACAGCAATGCTGGAGTTCACGTGGTTAAAGTTAAATTAACAACCAAATTAAAAGCTCACAGCACGGCACAAAGTGCCACGCTGTGAGCTTGTATATCTGCTATTTTTGAGAACCACTGTTCTAAACCACAGTTCTAAATCCTAAGTGTTTTCTGAAAAACGTAGCTAACTGAGTCTTATACATTGATCGGGTTCCCCCAGGGGTCTATAGTTTGGTCCACGCCTTTTTTTTCTCCCCTTTACACCAAATCACCCAAATCTTTGCCTATTTTCACATGCCCAGAACAGCAATGCTGGAGTTCACGTGGTTAAAGTTAAATTAACAACCAAATTAAAATCCCTGGGTGCTAGAGAACGAGGGGTGATTTATCAGATGATGACGCTAATGTCAGGGTTTTAATCTGGCCCATTACACTCACTTGTTTACTGGAAAACGTGTCAATTGTGTCGCGACCAAATGTTACACTCCCACAGCAATTGATTAGACCAGTGGTGGACTAAGTACTCAACTCAACCCAAGTATAGATACTTTGTATTTGATAATTTGTGCTTGAGTTAAAGACCTGGAGTACTTGCTTTTAAAAATGCTTAATATGTAATACTTTAGTCAATGCATTGCTGTATTGAAATTCAGACATTTCCCCCAAAACATTCAAAGACTCATTGTGAGCTTGTTGATCGGCTATTTTCAAAGGTCCGAAATATATATGGGGCTGAAGTGGTTAATGTATGTTTTGTGATAATAATCTGCAAAGTAACTAGTAACTAAAGCTGTCAAATAATTGTAGTGGAGTAAAAGTTCTATATTTGCCTCTGAGATGTAATGGAGTAGAAATAAAAGTATTGAAAATGGGAAATACTCCAGTAAAGTAAAAATTGTACTTAAGTACGATACTTGAGAAAATGTACTTAGTTACTTTACACCACTGACACAAACAGTAAATCAAATCAGAGCCTCATATGGGCATCTGCTCCAGGGAGTCTCTGTTGACTTCTTGTCTGAAACAATTTGCAATTTACAATTTAGGCATTTAGCAGACGCTCTTATCCAGAGCGACTTATGTGTGAAATCAGAATTGGCAGAGTATTAAACATGAGCTCCAGTCAACAAGCAAACAAAGTAAATAGGCTCTATGCACAGCAGCCATTTTGGAGAAAACAATTGGGCCTCTTCTGACTTCCTTCACAGGCGTTACCAATGATACTAATGAAGGCTCTGTTCCATTCTGGTCAAACAGAGTCAGGGTGCTGATATTGTGCATGTTCAAAGTGTGGTCCAGGGACCCTCATGGTTCCTTGAGAGGGTGTAACTCTGAGAGCGTACAAATGGAACCAAATGGACCCTCCCAGGTCCATTTGGTTCCATTTGTACACTCTCAGAGTTATGGGGGTCCTTGAAATTAAAAAGTTTAGAACCACTGTGCTACACTAAATGGAACAGAGCCTTCATTAGTGTCATTGGTAACACCTGTGAAGGAAGCAGGGAAGGGGCCCAATTTCTGTCCAATATGGCTGCTGTGCATAGAGCCTATAGCCTGTATGTAGAGTGCAGATAGAACAGTGTGGTGCCTGAAAGAAACTATGATACCAGGTAAACAATTGAACCTAGCATCTGTCTACACCCGTGGTTCTCAAACGTTTCCATGTCAAAGACCCCCAAAATGATACGTATTTGGCCGCGGACCCCCCAAATATTTTGTTCCAGGGACCCCCAGAAGAAGCAAAGATTTGAGTTACAAATGTTTGCTTTAAAAATATATATATTTAATGACTTCCACAATTTTTTTACGATTTTTCAAAAATAGCAGATCTACAAGCTTGTATAGCAGGTAGATCTACTATCCTGGGGCTTCTTCCTGTATCTCGAGACAGCAGTTCGATGGAAACTGCCAGGTAGATGGGCACACAGGAAGTCACAGCGCAGGTGAGCCTGTTGAGCTGTTTGCATACCATTAATGCTATGGGCCCCTCAGAGATTGCAAGATAGGCCTCCAAGAATACTGCAGGTAAAGGTGGACTATGTATATACTATACTAGACACATGAAATAGAAACGAGGCGAGACACTTAAGGTGAACAGATGCAACACCCCGGCCATTCTGTCAACCACAGAATGGCCCCTTGCAATAAAGAACGTCAATTCTAGGTTCTATCCACCTTATTCCTGGCCACGCCCAGGAAGTAGGTGGGGAGTAGGGGGGGTGGGGATATAGATACCTCATTGGCCTCTGCAGTTCATTGGAGCCTTGAATTCATGGATTACTATTTCTTTGTCGCATTCCAAAGCCAATAATTTGAAGACCAGTGGACCGGTAGGCACGCGGTTCCGGTAGGAGACACAAAGGAGACTTGTTGCGTCTCCTACCGGAACCGCTGCCGGTCATCAAATTATTGGCTTAGGAATGCGACAAAAACAAAACAATATCTATGAATTCAGGTCTCCATGGGGTGACTAATCGATAGAGGAAAAAAAGTCATTTTGGGGGTGAACTACAGTATCCCTTTAATACAAATAAATATTGAGCAAGTCTAGTGATGTTTGGACAAACTGTCATTGATTTAAGGCCACATTTCCGTGCGTTTGGAACGGACGGTTCCAGCGGTTATGGGCTAATTATCTGTTGCCCTCTCTTTAATGTTTGCTTTACGCCCTATAAATAGCTCCCTCGCTGTTAATTAAACTATACTGGCAGAAGGCTTCAGTCAATTAGCTCAAATTGCAGCAGCGAAACAAATGACCTAATCAGAGCACAGTGTGCTGTGACTGCGTAGAAGATTGTATATGGCCCGCGGTTATGTGTGTATGTGACTGTAAACACTGCCTCTGGACAGAGTGTTCGTAAGTGTTGTTAATTTAGTTTTGGCAGAAATAAAATCCTGAAATTAGTCAAGGGATTATATAAGTATATGCTTGTTGTGCTTAATTACTTTCTTGTTCAGATTTAGACGGTTGATATTATGTGAGATAGCAGAATGGCCTGATTAATACAAGTTAAAATAAGTTGCCGTGGAACACAACTCAGGGCACTGGCTGTGGAGTTGACTAACAACGCGGATCACAGCAGAGGGCACAGCACAATTAGTCTTTCCGTTTGGTCTGTATCTTATCTCTCGCTGCAGCGATGTGATAAAGTGCCTTGCCGAACCGCAGCGCGCGCACTAACCAATATTAATATTTACATGGTTTGTAAAATAAGCCATCAGCTTGAGTCGACTTCTCCGCATAAAACAAAGCTGGTTTTTAATAGGTTTCTTTGGGGGGGAGGGGGTTCATGAATAATTATATGATTGATTGAATCAACAATGTGGCCATAACCTCACATTTTGTGTGCTGGGGTTCTTGCAGCGGTGTAACAGTAGCACCACATGGAGAGAGAACTAAACAGCAACTCTGACCAGGGACCTTTACCCGCGCCAAACAGCCTTAGCCCATTTAGATTTTAGATTGATTTGGCTGTTCAAAAATAGCAGATCTACAAGCTCACAAGCTTGTAGATCTGCTATTTTTGAAACATCTTGAAAGTTTCTGCAAATCTTTGAATATATATATATATATATGTAACATAGTTCAATAGGTTGTAGTTAAAATCCCACTAAATGGGGAAACTACGCCATCTGCTGTTCTACATGCCTGCACCAAGCTTCATATTTGCAAGGGACTATGGGTAATTCTCAGAGCAATGGAGGATTCTCATGAGAGGTAATGTCTCTGTATGTCTGTGGACAAAACTAATGTTAAGTTAACTATCTTGAAAAGCACTTAAAAGTTAATCTGGGTTAACTGTCTGAAAGTTAACTATATTAGACTAATTCTGTCACGTTTTTGTTGGGCCAATCATTCATTTTGTGTATGTTTATTTACTTGTAAAAAACGTCTCCAGTACAAGTAGCTGACAGATTGTGTTGTTGTCTTCCCAGACAGACAAGTGCTTTTGATGTCCACATGTGCTGACATACTGTCTCATGTCCATTTATTGTGAATGCAGGTATGTTGTCAAAGAGTGTTGTAATTTCATTGTGCAAATGGTGCAATTCATGTTTGATGCAAATTCATGTGATTTGATAAATATGCTAAAATACTATAAAAAGGGTAACAGTTCATGGTAAAATACACTACATGTATTTTATATGTTTTGTATGTTATATTAAGAGGACAGTCTTGTTTTCTTTTGTATTTATGTAAACTGTATAAAAATCCACTATACGATCACTAGATCAGTAAGAATACTGTGTATAGTATATTATGGGTAATTCTCAGAGCAATGGAGGATTCTCATGAGAGACAGACAAGTGCTTTTGATGTCCACATGTGCTGACATACTGTCTCATGTCCATTTATTGTGAATGCAGAATAAACACCCTGCTGCTGAGCTGTTACCACCACCTGAACTCCGAGTGTGTTTAATTCAGAGAGGAGACATCTAACATCGGTCACATTGGTGCCGTGACTCGTCCATGACTGACGGACCGGGCTGGTGTCTTCTCATCACAGCATCATCGGAGCGGTACTCCTTTATTCAGTGTGGTGGACTCTCAAGTTCATTTAGTTTTATCGGCCACATTTCACCTGAGAGTGTCCATATTATATGTGTGGGGACTCTATGATCAGATATGAGCTCCGACAAGCCTGATAACTTTAATGAGACCCCCCTCACTGGGGGTAGGGGTATTACATGTGGTTTAGATCGCACACCTCCTCAATTTACACTACGTGCTAATCAAGTGAGGGGTGCAGAGGGAGGTTTTGTTGATTCTGTGGACAGTCCTTTTGAATGTGACAATGTATCCTCACCTCACGGTCAGCCTACAGACAAGTCGAACCCACCACAGAGCATTAGCACATCTGTACCAAACCCCATCCCTGATGATGTGAGACTTGCTGACCAAATGAGCACTGTTGTACAGCAGATAGGACAGCAGATAGCAGATAGCATTCTGGCACACCTCACATCAACCCCTGCATCACACCTCACATCAACCCCTGCATCACACCTCACATCAACCCCTGCATCACACCTCACATCAACCCCTGCATCACACTTCACATCAACCCCTGCTGCTGCTGGGCACCCAAGCCATGAAGATACATGCAGGAAGAAAGACTCTCTCTCCAGCCACACACTAGATCTCTCTCAAGTCCAACTGGTCACTCAGAGGCAAGTCAAAGAGCCGCCTACATTCAGAGGAGAAAGTTCAGATACAATGGCTGTTGATGAATGGGAGGACTCGATGTAAACCTACATTAGGAAGAGCAATGTTTCAGTGGAAAATCAAGCTGAGGAGATTCTCATTCACCTAAGAGGCAGAGCAAAGGATGTTGTGCGATTTGGAATAAGGAATGGTGAGATTGATGTGCAGCAGAACCCACAGGCCATTTATGTACTCCTGCGCAAACATTTCAGCTCTAGCCACTGCTCCTCTGTTCCCCTAGCTGACTTTTATTCCACCCTGCCGAAAGACCAAGAGGATCCCTACGAGTACTGGCTTAGACTGAACAGAGCTGCTGATGTTGCTGCCAGTTGTCTTAATGAGCAGGGCAAGATGTTTGACAATCCCTCTGTTGAAATTGCACGTATGTTCATCAGGCACTGCCCCTGCAGAGACTTGGCTCTTACCTTTAGGTCCAAGACAATTGATAAATGGTCAGCTCGTGAGGTTCAGGAGGTGTTGGATGAATATCACTTAGAGAGGGGATTCAGGTCTTCTAGCAGAATCAACGTGAATAAAATTGAGGTAAGCCCTAATGCTAATTTCAACACAGATGTCCCTGAGCAGAAAAAATCTGTGAGCCAAGACAACTCTACCCTTGAGAAGTTAATTGGAATGCTAGAGAAGGTGCTACTTCAGGGCCCAAGTCATGCACAAGCCAATAGGAGGCCAAATAGCAACAACAGATCTCCAAGAATTGAGGGCCTGAATGACATGCCATGTTCCATATGTAAAGACAGCTCTCACTCTGCCCTCACACACTGTCGAGAGGGCAGGCTGTGCTTCCTGTGTCACCTACCTGGCCATTCAAGACGCGACTGCCCAGAGGGGGGGCGTCCCCATCCCCATGGTCAGCAGGGAAACTGAATGATCTGCGTGTAGGGGAGGACAGCGCAGATCAAATGAGTGAACCTCTCACCTTGACAGACACTGATTATGAAACATTGTACACAACCTTCAGCAGTGCAGGGCTATCAAAGAACACTGTGATTTTTCAAGATCTGCAAAGACTCTCAAGAACTGATAGCCTTTTCTACACAGATGTGACTACTGACGATGGACATGTCCTCAGGGCATTAGTGGACAGTGGCTCAATGGCATGCACCATAAGTGAGACTGCAGACACAAAACTTGCACAGTCGGTCCCTAACATTGAGAAAAAGTCAGCTGAGGGCTTTGTTATTGTTGGCTGTGGGGGTAACCTTGTCACACCTTCTGCTATGTATGACCTCACTGTGTCTGTTTATGGCTACAAGGTGATAATCCCTGTTCTTGTTGTGCCAGGCCAAAGCGATGACATGATCCTGGGCAGCAACGCCATCAAGTGGCTCATTACACAGATGAAAGAAATTGTGGGTGGCCAAAGCATACCATCTCCAGCGAACAGTGCTCTGAGTGATAATTTGCCCCGTTTAATGTCCCTGCTGTCCTGCTCAGATGAATGTAATGGTGCGGCCATGCCAATTAGAATTGGAACAGCTAAGCTCAGAAGATGTGTCACTCTACAGCCACTGTCTGAACATTTAGTGTGGGCTAAACTGCCAGCATTTGACATCTCGGCAGTAGGTAGCACAGTCATGATTGAACCTACCCAGTCCAAGACCAGGCCTGCACAAATTTTGGTGGGCAGAGTTGTCACTCCCTTATGGGGAGATGGCTATGTTCCAGTCAAGATAGTGAACCCCACCGAAAAGCCACTGACCCTTAGAAGAAATGCAAAGGTTGCAGATGTGTCCCCCTGTCTTTCTGTGCAGGACATGCCTGAACCAGATCGCGTCCAGTCCAGTGCACAATACACACAGAGCTCGTCAGCTGCACCCCGGTCAGAAGCCGAGATGTCATCCATCCTGAGTGACATGGGCCTGCAGGATCTGGACCTCTCATCCTGTGAAGTCTCCCTTGAATGGAAAGAAAAACTGCTGCAGATCATTGAGCAGTATGAGTCGACTTTTTCAAGGCACAAAATGGACTGTGGTGAGGCGAAGGATTTCGTCCACAGAATCCACTTGTTGGATGACAAGCCCTTTAGACTTCCATACAGGCGAGTCCCACCGTGCCATTATGACAAGCTCCGGACAGCGTTGAATGAGATGGAGGAGGTGGGGATAATCCGTAAGTCTCAAAGCGAGTATGCATCTCCCCTTGTCCTGGTTGTCAAGCCGAATGGTGACCTTCGCATATGCAATGACTTTCGGTGGCTGAATGCAAGGACGGTGAAGGACGCTCATCCTCTCCCTCATCAAACAGACACCCTCGCTGCACTGGGTGGCAATGTGCTGTTCTCCACTATGGACCTCACATCAGGGTTCTACAATGTCAGATTGCACGAGGATGACAAGAAATTCACAGCTTTCTCCTCCCCATTCGGTCTCCATGAATATAACAGGATGCCCCAGGGCCTGACAAACAGTCCTGCTACATTCATGAGAATGATGATGTCTATCTTTGGCGATGAGAACTTCACAAGCCTGCTTTGCTACCTGGATGACCTCATGGTCTTCGCTCCGTCTGAACAGATTGCACTGGAGCGTCTGCAGATGGTCTTCTCGCGCCTGGCTACCAACAACTTGAAGCTCTCACCTAAAAAGTGCCACTTTCTTCGCAGGACTGTTAAGTTTCTGGGACACATCATATGTGCAGATGGTGTTAAGACAGACCCAAGTAAAGTGGAGGCCATAAATAATGTGCAAGAAACTGACCTGATGGAGTCCGATGGGGAAACACCATGTGCTAAGAAAATCAGATCCTATTTAGGAATGGTCCTCTACTATCACCATTTTATTGAGGGATGTTCTGCTAAAGCCAGGCCACTGTTCAACCTCGTAGCTGAGCCTGCAGCACCACACAAGAGAGGGAGAGGCCATAAACCTAAGTTCAAAAAAGGCCATGTGAAGCTGTCTCCAGCAGACTGGACTGATGAGTGCAGGGAGGCGTTCAGAGCCTTGAAACATGAGCTTGTGCACGGTGTCATGTTAGCCCATCCAGACTTTAATGCACCATTCATCCTAGCAGTTGATGCCAGCTTTGATGGTCTGGGAGCTGTTCTCTCACAGTTGCCCCCTGAGGGAAAGATTGCCAGACCAGTGGCGTTTGCCAGCAAGACACTTTCACAGTCCCAGCTGAACTATCCAGCACATCGGCTGGAGTTTCTCGCTCTAAAATGGGCGGTGTGTGACAAGTTCAGCCACTGGCTGAAAGGGCGAAGTTTCTCAGTCTGGACAGATAATAATCCGTTAACATACATCTTGACTAAACCCAAGTTAGATGCATGTGAACAGAGATGGGTGTCAAAGCTTGCAGCCTACAGTTTCGACCTGAACTATGTCCCTGGCACGAAGAATGTGGTCGCAGATGCACTGAGTAGAGAACCATTTGTCCAGTCATGCATGAGCCACCGTCTTGTAACTGAGCCCTACACCTTTCTGCTTAACCAAGTGAGTGGAATGGTTGATAGGACGGTGCAGGATGCTTTCCATTGTACTAATAACTGCCAGCTGGTTGTTGATCAGTCTGAGGAGGGAACTGACATCACCCCACCTCCATCTCAGGGGTCCTTCTCTTCACGAGATGTGTCAGCCGTACTGGATGCACATGACTCTGGAGGTGTTTGCCAAGTGAGAGGCATCGGGCCTGATATCCCTCAGCTTGCCAGTGTCGATCAGACTACCTCCCTGCCAAGGAGTGAACTGGCTAATATGCAGGAGCAGGATGCTGTCTTAGGCAGAGCTTTCTTTTACGTCCAGCGTCACAAGAGGCCCACTAGGCGTGAACGTGCTGATGATTCTCGTGGTGTGGTGAAACTGTTGAGACATTGGCCCAAGCTCTCCATCAAGGACGGCATGTTGTACAGGGTGAAGAAAGACAGACAGATGAACATGACCATTCACCAGTTCGTTGTTCCAGACTCCATGAAGGCCCAAGTCCTCCAAGGCCTACATGACTCAGCTGGTCATCAGGGGCAAGCTCGCACACTTTCTCTCGCCAGGCAGAGGTTCTTCTGGGTAGGAATGGAACATGACATCATCAACCATGTGAGACACTGCTTTCGCTGTGTAGTTGGGAAGACCCCGGAGCCTAACGACCGTGCTCCTCTGGAAAGCATTCGCACGACTGAACCGATGGAACTAGTCTGTATTGACTTCTGGACTGCAGAACAGACTGACAAGAAGTGTGTGGATGTTCTAGTAGTGACAGATCACTTTTCCAAGCTGTCACACGCATTCCCATGTAGAAATCAGTCAGCAAAGCAGGTTGCCCGCCGTCTCTGGACTGACTTTTTCAGCATTTATGGATTTCCGAAACGCATCCATTCAGATCGTGGAGCCAACTTTGAAAGTCGACTCATTAAGGAGCTTCTGGAAATGGCTGGTATCCAGAAATGGGGTTGTTGAGAGATACAACAGGACTCTCGGAAGCATGATCAGAACCCTGCCTTCACAGTGCAAGGCCAGATGGCCGCAAATGCTCCAGATGCTGACGTTCTGTTACAATTGTACTGAGCATGAGACAACAGGCTTTGCCCCTTTCTTTCTCATGTTTGGGAGGATCCCACGTCTGCCTGTTGATGTTGTGTTCCAGCATGCCCTCCCCAACAGTGCTGTTGTTGACCACTGCGACTTTGTCTCTCGATTGAAGCGTGACCTGTCAGAGGCTGCACGCATTGCCCAGCAAAACAGTAGGACAGCACAGGCTCGTCAGGCTGAGAATTACAACCGCAAGGCGAAAGGGTCTCCCCTCACTGTGGGTGACAGAGTCCTGCTTGCTAATCGTGGTCTGAAGGGAGTGAGGAAAGTTGCAGACAAATGGGACTCTACAGTTTATGAAGTGGTGTCTGTGAAGCCTGGAATCAATGTGTACTGCATCAGAAACCCTGTGACGTCAAAAGAAAAAGTTGTCCACAGGAACTTGCTCCTCCCTGTGAGTTTTCTCCCCGTGGAAGGAGATGATGTCTTAGAGGCAAGCTGCTCTTCAGTTGCTGGGAGTGAACAGAGTGACCCAGTGGTTCCTGTTGATGTACAGGACGGTGAGACAAAGACAATTAACTGGCTTCTGCAAATGGACAATGTGAGTGATGGAGATGCTACAGCCAGCCAGTCCGGGTGTTCCTCTGTAGTGGCTGTGGGTGCCCCATCCTCAGTGACCGAAGGGGCTGTGGTCCCCCGCCCTGTGAGTGAGGTCTCAAGTACCTCAGATAATTCCCCAAATGCTGCACAGATCCCTTCCCCTGGCCCCCTTCCTGAATGTGAAAAATCCCAGGATTCACCCTCCCAGCCCTCAGCAGGAGCAGCTCAACATGTCCCCTCCCCTCCCCTTGCAGTTGACATGGCTACAGATCACACACAGTCCCATGCAGTTGGCATACAGACTGATCACACACAGTCCCATGCAGTTGACATACAGACTGATCACACGCCGACCCATGCAGCTGATACACAGCTAGGTGATTTAGCACAGGACCAAGTGGGTTCTTCACAGCCACTTCCACGTCGTACTAGGGCAGGTAGAATTGTGAAGCCACCTGTTCGACTCATTTGTGAAATGAATGAACAGATCGTTGATGACTCAGTGTCAGTGTCAACTGTTGATTCTTTGTTTTCTTTTGTGAAGGACATGTTTTCTGGGTAGATTGATGAATACTGTTTTTTTTATGCATTTGTACTTGCCTGAGGTGTCTTCCAGTTAAGTTGACTCGTTAAAGAGCATGGTTTACAAACTGAGAGGTGTATACGGCATCTTTCGTGTCTTCTGTTGGTGAGGGGACCGATCAAACCCCTTTCTGATTTAATTCCAAGTGGAAAGTTGTTTTAACTGACTAGAACTGAGTTTTGCTCTTGCTGCTGAATACTGTAACTGGAGACTTGAGCTGTATTTTTGAGTTTTGTTTTTTATTGTATGTACCCCGATTTAGCAGGATTTTAGGGGGGTGTATGTAACATAGTTCAATAGGTTGTAGTTAAAATCCCACTAAATGGGGAAACTATGCCATCTGCTGTTCTACATGCCTGCACCAAGCTTCATATTTGCAAGGGACTATGGGTAATTCTCAGAGCAATGGAGGATTCTCATGAGAGGTAATGTCTCTGTATGTCTGTGGACAAAACTAATGTTAAGTTAACTATCTTGAAAAGCACTTAAAAGTTAATCTGGGTTAACTGTCTGAAAGTTAACTATATTAGACTAATTCTGTCACGTTTTTGTTGGGCCAATCATTCATTTTGTGTATGTTTATTTACTTGTAAAAAACGTCTCCAGTACAAGTAGCTGACAGATTGTGTTGTTGTCTTCCCAGACAGACAAGTGCTTTTGATGTCCACATGTGCTGACATACTGTCTCATGTCCATTTATTGTGAATGCAGGTATGTTGTCAAAGAGTGTTGTAATTTCATTGTGCAAATGGTGCAATTCATGTTTGATGCAAATTCATGTGATTTGATAAATATGCTAAAATACTATAAAAAGGGTAACAGTTCATGGTAAAATACACTACATGTATTTTATATGTTTTGTATGTTATATTAAGAGGACAGTCTTGTTTTCTTTTGTATTTATGTAAACTGTATAAAAATCCACTATACGATCACTAGATCAGTAAGAATACTGTGTATAGTATATTATGGGTAATTCTCAGAGCAATGGAGGATTCTCATGAGAGACAGACAAGTGCTTTTGATGTCCACATGTGCTGACATACTGTCTCATGTCCATTTATTGTGAATGCAGAATAAACACCCTGCTGCTGAGCTGTTACCACCACCTGAACTCCGAGTGTGTTTAATTCAGAGAGGAGACATCTAACATCGGTCACATATATATATATATATATATATATATATATATATATATATATACATACATACATACATACATACATACATACATACATACATACATACATACATACATACATACATACGTATATATATATATATATATATATATATATATATATATATATATATATACACACACATATGTATGTATGTATGTATATATGTATATGTATATATGTTTTGCACCCTGTACGTCCGTGTGTCCATGTGTCCGTCCGTCTGTGAACAGCTAATCTCCGGCACTGTTGACCTGGCGGAGACCCCTGTGCTCCGAGGAGCACTTTTGCTAGTTTATGCACTCTTATTCTCGGTACTGTAGCATTCACAGATTATGGAAGAGACGGTCTGGCTTGAGAGATTAGTGTGAAGCTAAATGGAAGCCGGCACCCTGGCATCGCATTGAAAAGTCTTTGTTTGTCTTCCTCAATTTGCATCAGGCCTTGAGAATCAAAGGGAGTCTGTGCTGTTGTTGCATTGAACACCAAGGTTTTCAACGGAGTCGTTGTTTAATTTATTTTGTCTTCGCTAGGCTGCATTTCATTTGCTCTGATCTCCATGGTGCAAATTGTTTCAAATGAAAAGTCTTTGGTCTCCTGGTTTGCTTGTGATGTTTTTCATAACGCTATCGATTCTCTTTAAACAAAAAAACTAAACCAATAACAACCAGACATATGACACATTGATATTACACTTGCAGCATTATAAGCAATGTCTGGAGAGGGGGGTTCATATGTATTCAGAGAGAATACTCAAGGGTTGAACCGAGCCACTGTGGAATTGGGAAAATGGAGGAATGGAGCCCATATCCCCATGAACTGTCCCTTTTGAAGAGTGCAGCATACAGATCAGGTATTCCGGAATAAAACGCTCCATGATTATTTTATGACGGCTAGCTTTAGTTGTCGTTGTCATTCATCCATGACATGCAGATATTCATCCTCGCGGCAGATCGTCCCTGTCACTCAGAAACCATGTCTCCATATGTCCACCGTTTATTTGGCTATTCAAATATATTTTTGAAACATCGTGAAAATGTGTGCAAATCTTTGACCCCCAAAATTATATGTATTTGGCCGCGGACCCTCATCTCAAAATATGTTCCAGGAACCCCCCAGAAGCACAGATCGGAGTTAAAAATGTTCGCTTTAAAACATATGTATGAAAAGATTTGCACCAAATGTTCCAAAATAGCAGATCTACAAGCTCATAGCGCGGCACTCGGTGTGAGAGAGAGAGAGAGAGAGAGAGAGAGAGAGAGAGAGAGAGAGAGAGAGAGAGACAGAGAGAGACAGAGAGAGATGATAGGTTAGTATGAGCAACCATGCTTGTGGGAATAAGCTGACACCTCATTGATCTGAAGCCAAGCCAGGTAAGCAGGCTAATGCCAAGGTACCAGTATACTGTAGCTCTACGTGATTGGACACTTAAGTTGTGACTCTGTCTGTCTGTCTGTCCCTCTGTCCCTCTCTCTCTCTCTCTCTGTCCCTCCCTCCCCCCCCCCCCTCTCTCTCTCTCTCTCTCTCTCTCTCTCTCTCTCTCTCTCTCTCTCTCTCTCTCTCTCTCTCTCTCTCTGGATGACGTTAGTTTTAGTTTGTTTGTGTTTATCTCACAAAGCAGGCTCTTCTCATTAAAAGGCACAAAAATGCAGGAGTGGGGGGACAGCATTGTCGAATCCATTGTCTAAAAGCGACCTTGGGGTCTGTCCCTGTCCCCCGGGGGTTCACCTCACACACGCACACACGCACGTGCACGCGCACACACATACATATATATATACAGTATTTTATATATATTGTTGGTGTTGGGCAGAAACCTCCCACCTCCATATTTTAACTTTCTGTGTATTTTCGTAAACTATACCTGATATAGTAATAGTAACAGTTTTGGACAAACCAGGTGCATGTGCTCATGCACATACTGGCATACACAGTAAAAGCCCATGTTTACTCACACACACACACACGCACACCCGCACGCGCGCACACACACACACACACACACACACACACACACACACACACACACACACACACACACACACACACACACACACACACACACACACACACACACACACACAGGCACACACGCACGCAGAGCAGAGACCTTCAGACAGCTGCTGAAAGACAATGAGAGCTCCTCCACTGAGGGGGGCGTTGCCTGGCAGCAGTGCAATGACGTAGGGACTGTGTGTGTGTGTGTGTCGTGTGTGTGTGTGTGTGTGTGTATGTGTGTGTGTGTGTGTGTGTGTGTGTGTGTGTGTGTGTGTGTGTGTGTGTGTGTGTGTGTGTGTGTGTGTGTGCGTGCGCGTGCGTGCGTGCGTGCGTGCGTGTGCGTGTGACTGCATCTCCTCTCATACTGTACCTTTGGACCATAACAAAATCACATTACAACAATTCTATTTGCAATATCAATATCTTGTTAGCAGTGCAGCAAAAGCAATTCAGCCTTTTTCCACATGCATGCACTGCATTGCTATTATAATTACAATACAATACATTGTCTTTTTGTTCACATGGCAGTGTAGGCAAACGTAACCAGGTGTGAAAAGGTCTCACACCTTTCTTTCATGGCTTGAGAATTAAACAACACAAGAAACAAGCAGTTCTACTGAAATGCAGTGATGGAAAAAGTTTTTAGTTTACTTTTGTAGAAATAGTCTGTTACAAGTACATGTTCGGTATTCAAAAGGTACTAAAAGTACCAAAAGTGAAAGTGCTCATTATGCAGAATGTCCCATTTCCCAAGTTTCCAAATGTATAAAATGTATACAAATATAAAAATGTGTAAAAATGCAATGCGTTGTGATGCGACTTTTAGGGAGGCCACGAAGGCTATGGCCGCCGTTGCCCCTCAGTTTGGCCTTGTGCCCCTCAAAAAATTGCATGCCCTGAGGCCACAGTGGCCTTAATGCCCCAGCTGACTGACTGTACCACTTTCTCCTCTGTCTCTTTCTTTCTCTGTCTCTTTCTTGTCAATATGTAGACACCAGTGTCTCTTTCTTGTCAATATGTAGACACCAGTGTCTCTTTCTTGTCAAAATGTTGACACCAGTGTCTCTTTCTTGTCAAAATGTTGACACCAGTGTCTCTTTCTTGTCAGTATGTAGACACCAGTGTCTCTTTCTTGTCAAAATGAAGACACCAGTGTCTCTTTCTTGTCATGTAGACACCAGTGTCTATTTCTTGTCATGTAGACACCAGTGTCTCTTTCTTGTCAAGATGTAGACACCAGTGTCTCTTTCTTGTCAATATGTAGACACCAGTGTCTCTTTCTTGTCATGTAGACACCAGTGTCTATTTCTTGTCATGTAGACACCAGTGTCTCTTTCTTGTCAAGATGTAGACACCAGTGTCTCTTTCTTGTCAATATGTAGACACCAGTGTCTCTTTCTTGTCAAAATGTAGACACCAGTGTCTCTTTCTTGTCAAAATGTAGACACCAGTGTCTCTTTCTTGTCAAAATCTAGACACCAGTGTCTCTTTCTTGTCAAAATGTAGACACCAGTGTCTCTTTCTTGTCAAGATGTAGACACCAGTGTCTCTTTCTTGTCAAGATGTAGACACCAGTGTCTCTTTATTGTCAGTATGTAGACACCAGTGTATCTTTCTTGTCATGTAGACACCAGTGTCTCTTTCTTGTCATGTAGACACCAGTGTCTATTTCTTGTCAATATGTAGACACCAGTGTCTCTTTCTTGTCATGTAGACACCAGTGTCTATTTCTTGTCAATATGTAGACACCAGTGTCTCTTTCTTGTCAGTATGTACAGTAGACACCAGTGTCTATTTCTTGTCAATATGTAGACACCAGTGTCTCTTTCTTGTCAATATGTAGACACCAGTGTCTCTTTCTTGTCAATATGTAGACACCAGTGTCTCTTTCTTGTCAATATGTAGACACCAGTGTCTCTTTCTTGTCATGTAGACACCAGTGTCTATTTCTTGTCAATATGTAGACACCAGTGTCTCTTTCTTGTCAGTATGTACAGTAGACACCAGTGTCTCTTTCTTGTCAATATGTAGACACCAGTGTCTCTTTCTTGTCAATATGTAGACACCAGTGTCTCTTTCTTGTCAATATGTAGACACCAGTGTCTCTTTCTTGTCAATATGTAGACACCAGTGTCTCTTTCTTGTCATGTAGACACCAGTGTCTATTTCTTGTCAATATGTAGACACCAGTGTCTCTTTCTTGTCAGTATGTACAGTAGACACCAGTGTCTCTTTCTTGTCAATATGTAGACACCAGTGTCTCTTTCTTGTCAATATGTAGACACCAGTGTCTCTTTCTTGTCAATATGTAGACACCAGTGTCTCTTTCTTGTCAATATGTAGACACCAGTGTCTCTTTCTTGTCAATATGTAGACACCAGTGTCTCTTTCTTGTCAATATGTAGACACCAGTGTCTCTTTCTTGTCATGTAGACACCAGTGTCTATTTCTTGTCAATATGTAGACACCAGTGTCTATTTCTTGTCAGTATGTACAGTAGACACCAGTGTCTCTTTCTTGTCAATATGTAGAGCCTGTGTCAGAACCACACAGGCTCACTACTGGGGTTCCCCAAGGCTCGGTTCTGGGTCCTCTTCTTTTCTCCCTCTACACTACATCTCTTGGTGCTGTCATCCACTCCCATGGCTTTTCCTACCACTGCTATGCCGATGACACCCAGCTGATCCTCTCATTCCCCCCCTCTGACACACAAGTGGAGGCACGCATTGCTGCTTGTCTGGCTGACATCTCGGAGTGGATGTCGACGAACCACCTGAAGCTCAACCTGGACAAGACCGAGCTGATGTTCATCCCGGGGAAGGGCTGTCCTCACCGAGACATGGCCATCACCATTGAGAATGCTGTGGTGACGTCAACTCGGACTGCAAAGAATCTGGGTGTGACCCTGGACGATCAACTGTCGTTCTCGGCTAACATCGCATCAGTGACACGGTCCTGCAGATTCCTCCTCTACAACATCAGGAGGATTCGCCCCTTCCTCACGGAGAAAACAGCCCAGGTGCTCATCCAGGCTCTTGTCATCTCCCGCCTGGACTACTGCAACTCCCTCCTTGCTGGTGCTCCGGCATCAGCCATCAGACCTCTGGAGCTTGTTCAGAAAGCTGCGGCTCGTCTGGTGTTCAACCGCCCCAAGTTCTCCCTCACAACTATCCTTCTCCGTTCTCTGCACTGGCTCCCCGTAGCAGCTCGCATTCAGTTTAAAACCCTGGTGCTAGCCTATAGAGCAGTGAAAGGAACAGCTCCTTCTTACCTCCGAGTTTTGGTCAATGCCCACACCCCTGCCCGACCACTCCGGTCTGCCACCTCGGGGCGACTGACTCCCTCGCCACTCAACGGTCCTTCTGGTCGATCGACACGGTCACGACTTTTTTCTGTTCTGGCCCCACAGTGGTGGAATGAACTTCCCACTGAAGTCAGGACAGCAGAGTCACTGCCCATCTTTCGCCGCAGGCTGAAAACCCACCTCTTCAGGAAACACTATCCTTCCTCTTTGCCTGGCCTACTTGTTGTTAACTAGTTGTACGAACTCTTGTTTTATTTTTGTATTGTTTTATTGGATCTTGTTTAGTCGATACACTTATATGTTTTAGCTCGTGCTCATTTGATTTTGCCATTTTTGTCTCATCTGTTTAAGAAAGTAGGTAGCTGATATATTGCACTTTTACCTTAGCGCTAGGTATACTCTTGGTTGCTTGTTTTAGCAGGAAATGTACTTAAAACTTCTGGTGATTAGTAGTTTTCGTTCCCTACCTATGTTGAATACACTTATTGTAAGTCGCTTTGGATAAAAGCGTCTGCTAAATGACTGTAATGTAATGTAATGTAATGTAGACACCAGTGTCTCTTTCTTGTCAATATGTAGACACCAGTGTCTCTTTCTTGTCAATATGTAGACACCAGTGTCTCTTTCTTGTCAAAATGTAGACACCAGTGTCTCTTTCTTGTCAATATGTAGACACCAGTGTCTCTTTCTTGTCAAGATGTAGACACCAGTGTCTCTTTCTTGTCAAGATGTAGACACCAGTGTCTCTTTCTTGTCAATATGTAGACACCAGTGTCTCTTTCTTGTCAAAATGTAGACACCAGTGTCTCTTTCTTGTCATGTAGACACCAGTGTCTATTTCTTGTCATGTAGACACCAGTGTCTCTTTCTTGTCATGTAGACACCAGTGTCTATTTCTTGTCATGTAGACACCAGTGTCTCTTTCTTGTCATGTAGACACCAGTGTCTATTTCTTGTCATGTAGACACCAGTGTCTCTTTCTTGTCATGTAGACACCAGTGTCTATTTCTTGTCATGTAGACACCAGTGTCTCTTTCTTGTCATGTAGACACCAGTGTCTATTTCTTGTCATGTAGACACCAGTGTCTCTTTCTTGTCAAGATGTAGACACCAGTGTCTATTTCTTGTCATGTAGACACCAGTGTCTCTTTCTTGTCAAAATGTAGACACCAGTGTCTCTTTCTTGTCAAGATGTAGACACCAGTGTCTCTTTCTTGTCAGTATGTAGACACCAGTGTCTCTTTATTGTCAGTATGTAGACACCAGTGTATCTTTCTTGTCATGTAGACACCAGTGTCTATTTCTTGTCATGTAGACACCAGTGTCTATTTCTTGTCAATATGTAGACACCAGTGTCTATTTCTTGTCAATATGTAGACACCAGTGTCTCTTTCTTGTCAGTATGTACAGTAGACACCAGTGTCTCTTTCTTGTCAGTATGTACAGTAGACACCAGTGTCTCTTTCTTGTCAATATGTAGACACCAGTGTCTCTTTCTTGTCAATATGTAGACACCAGTGTCTCTTTCTTGTCAATATGTAGACACCAGTGTCTCTTTCTTGTCAATATGTAGACACCAGTGTCTCTTTCTTGTCAAGATGTAGACACCAGTTTCTCTTTCTTGTCAATATGTAGACACCAGTGTATCTTTCTTGTCCATATGTAGACACCAGTGTCTCTTTCTTGTCAAAATGTAGACACCAGTGTCTATTTATTTCCAGTGTCTTTTGTTGAGATTCTGAATTCTTAACTCCCCTCCCTGAGTCCCCATCTTTAAACCAATCCACTGACTTTGACTGGCTCAGGCTGAGCATGGATCAGATTGTAAATACCATAATTTATGTATTTCGCTGCAGATAGTCTATATATCAATCCTTAACCCTTAAATTCAATTAATTCTTTCAATGGACTAAAATATTTTTTTTTGATGGCCTTCCTGCCCTGGCATTTGGCCTTTGTGCCCTAAAAACATCAAAGGCCAAGTGGCCTTGCCCCTAAAATGACGAAATTCCAGGCCTGGATGCGACACCTACACCTGCCAGTGAGGAGCCCCCACCAGGAGGACGTAGAGCCTTCGTCCTACTCCTCCCGCCCAACACTCCCTGCTGACAGGCGCCGCCCCAGCCGTAGAGCAGTGACAAATATCATCCTCTCCGCCAGTGGTGTAAAGTAACTAAGTACATTTACTCAAGTACTGTACTTAAGTACAATTTTTAGGTACTTTTACTTTACTGGAGTATTTCCAATTGTCTATACTTGTACTTCTACTCCATTACATCTCAGAGGCAAATATTGTACTTTTACTCCACTACAATTATTTGAAAACTTTAGTTATTAGTTACTATGCAGATATAAATGATTACATTATGACAAATACATTAACCACTTCAGCCCTGTTTAAGCCGATCTACAAGCTCACAACGTGTCGCATTGCGACGCGTTGTGAGCTTGTAGATCTGCTATTTTCTGATACCAATACTTCTGGACTTTTACTCAAGTAAATTTTTAATTCTCGACTTTTACTTGTAACAGAGTGCTTTTACATTGCAGTATTGATACTTTTACTTAAGTAAAACATTTGAGTACTTTTTCCACCACTGCTCTCCGCCCGCCAAGTGTCTTCGTATAGACACAACCTTTTTCATATCAAGGTTCATTATCTATTAGGCATTTGAGCCACGGACCACCATTTGATGATGAGATTTTGCCTCACAGACCCAAAACTTAGAATATTGTGTTATCGTTGGATACGATTTTGTCCACAAATCCATGCTGTATTGATGTTGGTACCATAGGAGAGATATTCACCTGTTTCCTAGGCTGTGTGTTTTCCACTTCCTGTCGATTTGATCCAATGAATTCCAATGAAACTGGTCAGATGACCAATGATATCCAATGAAATCGACAGGAAGTGGAAAACACACAGCCTAGGAAACAGGTGAATAACAGGCAAACGTTGATAGAAATAACAATTCTTCTACTTTCTCTAATTGTGTCGCCACCCCAAGCGCCCCATATATTCATGTGCTGTGTGCATGTACTCGTGAAGAAAACGGCCATTTAAATTAAAGGGATAGTTCACCCAAAAGATTGCTTATTTTCTATCAATTACGCACCCCATGAAACCTTGAATTCATGGAGATTATTATTGTTTTGGTCGCATTCCTGTGCCAATAATTTGATGACCGGCGTAAAGATGCTAATGTCTCCAGTAGGAGACTCAAAGGAGACACTTTGAGTCTCCTATACCGGAGCCGCCGCCGGTCATCAAAGGAATGCGACAAAAAAATGAATTCAAGTCTCCATGGGGTGTGTAATCAATAGAAAAAAAACATTTTGGGGGTGAACTATCCCTTTAAGCAAATTAATCACACAAATGACAATTAGGAAAAGATTCAGGTTGGGGTTGGAATTGAACCTAGCACACCAAAGAATACCTGATCTACAAGCTCACAACGAGTCACAGTGCGACACGTGGTGAGCTTCATCAAGTCGGTGTCCTAAAATGTTGATGTCCGCACAAGTATAGTAATGCAAGTGTGTGTGTGTGTGTGGGGGGGGGGGGGGGGGTAGAGCTCATGGGACATTTATCAGAGGGCCACAGAAAGCTCTCTAAGACCTGGGGGACACCAAGGGTTGTGTTACTGTAATTACGCTTTGCGTGCATTGCATGTGTGTGTGTGTGTGTGTGTGTGTGTGTGTGTGTGTGTGTGTGTGTGTGTGTGTGTGTGTGTGTGTGTGTGTGTGTGTGTGTGTGTGTGTGTGTGTGTGTGCGTGCGTGCGTGCGTGCGTGCGTGCGTGCGTGCGTGCGTGCGTGCGTGCGTGCGTGCGTGCGTGCGTGCGTGTGGTGCACGTTGCCAAAGCCTATAAATCGATGCTTAAAGCATGAGGCAGGAGGAGAAGGCCTCCCGGTGCAGCTCCGCCACAGAGCCCAGCATCATTGCCTTTAATGAGCACTTCAATTTTCCCTTCTGCATTCCATCTCTTCAAATGGTTATCGATTCCATGGTGGAGAGAGAGCGAGAGAGAGAGACAGATGGAGAGAGAGAGACAGACAGAGGAGCAGATAGAATAGATAGCAGTGATTGCCACTCTTACACAGGGTTACATATTGAATTGTATTGAATTTTTAAGAAAGGCAGATAGACTGACTTTAACTAACATGGCTGCCTGAATGTGCAGGCAAGCACACACGCGCGCACACGCGCACACGCACGCACGCACGTACGCACGCACGCACGCACGCACGCACGCACGCACGCACGCACGCACGCACGCACGCACGCACGCACACGCACACACACACACACACACACACACACAGCTCTTCGTGACCATTGTGACACTATTGAGAGATGCAGTTTGTCAGTGAACGGTGTGTAATGGCGCTGATACAGTCCCATCACCTGATGAATATCTGTGTGACTCACCCCTCTGGCTGTGCTGTGCTCTGCCAAGGGGAAGGCAATCCACCGCTGTGACATATCGCCTCTAATCTCCCACATCGCTGCTTTCCTGTCAACTGGGATCCACGCTATATGCAACAAAACAAGTGCCCGGACGCCAGATATAGTGGCTGTCACGATCGTGACATTTTAGTTGCCGATTGATTGTCCCCCAAATAATTGCGATCAACGATTTAACCCATTAAGACCTGAAGCGATTCTTTAAAAAAAATCTAAATCCTAACAGTTTTTGGAGAAGAATCTAAAAAAAAAAAAAAATATTTTTCAAAAATAGCAGATCTACAAGCTCATAGCACGGCACTCATATTTTTGAATAGCCAAAGAAATCTAAAGTGACACAGATGCGTTCCAGGTGTTAATGGGTTAATTGTGTTTGTTTGGCATTGAGCACTGGAACATATCTATCGTCTCTGTCGGATGGAAACCTCATATGTCCGAAGATGTTACTTTTCAGTGTTCAAATACAAAAATAGCAAAAGTAAAAGTTCAGGCTGCGACCCCCCCCCAAAATGATCATATTTGAACTGGGGACCCCCCCACCACTTCCAAGCACTTGGAATTGTAGGAGTTGAGGAATTACATTTAGTTTGACTCGGTTCCACAGATAAATATTGTGAAAATAGCCCGAACTACATGCCGAACTGCAATAACTTGTAGATCGGCTATTTTCACAATGTTTGCCTCTTTCTTACGTAATATTTGACAATTTTAACCAATTTTAGTATTAAAAAGATCTTAACACATCAAGTGCCAGAGTTTTTTTTTAAACATCCAGTGCCACCGTTCTTACCGTTTACACTGATGTGTTTAGTGCTGTAGAAGCCTCCACGAGGACGCAGATGTAAGCAAAGGGTTTGTGCGCGATGGTCGAGGGTCCCGACTAACGACTAGAACAATAATATTTCTAACACGATCCGCTATTGCAGAGTGATCGCACGTCGAAAATGGCTTGTTTTCACCACGGTAAAAAGATAGAGGAGATATGGAGCTTTTTTCTCCAGATCCTATCATTGGAGAAAACGGAAGAGACGTTTTTTGGGCCCTTTGTTTGGACATCCGTCCATTCTATTTTACAGGGACCTAGGATGATTCCTAAGTTGCGCCCCTTGTGGAGAAAAAAAAAACCCAGCTTGGGAACCACTGCTCTATATGGCAAGGGCCGGAGTGTAGATTGTTCTTTCTGAGGAGGCTGTGACGTCCTTTCGGGGGTTGTGTAACAAGATGCTGCAGCTGTTCTATCAGTCTGTGATGGCTACTGCCCTCTTCTTTATGATTGCCTGATCATAAAGGGGGGGGGGGGTCACATTAATGCCGGGGACATGAGCAACCTGAACAGGCTGGTCAGGGAAGCACGGCTACCTCGTTGGGGCTGCCCTGGACCGAGTGGAGGAGGTTGGCGAAGGTGCGCTGACCTCGCGATGCGACACTTTGTGAGCTTGTAGATCTGCTATTTTCAAATACCCTATGTATACAATAGGGCTAAAGTGGTTAAGATATGTTTCATAATATAATAATGAATTTCTGAAAAGTAGCAGGGGAGTAAGCCACTCCCCTGCTTTCTACAGAACGAAAATGAAGCCGATAGTTCAGGAACATGCATTCCTCCATCGTTAATATATACAGTTGGCCACGCCGGAACTCAAACGCTATTGGTTGAGACCAGACACGTGACCAGCGAACCGGAAAACACCCCCAAAAATGCTATTGGTTGGGTAGCTTGTCAATCAAGAGCGGGGGCGGGGAATGAATGCTATTGGTTGTGTAGGTTGTCAATCAAATCATCCCGCCCCTCCTGGAGCATAGCCTACTTTATCGTCAATTTTAGAATAAATGGGACCATAATTTAGCAAAACGCATATCATGATGATTGAAAGGAGACTTTAAACTAGCGACTGTAAGCATAGAATTTATGACAATTTTTATTACGGTAAGAAAATCTAGTCTAAAGTTTGTCAAAAACCCATTCACTTGCGTTAAAATAAATTCTTTCTGACACTTCAGGTCGGCGCAGGGTAAAACAGCGCCACTCTGGCCATTCATAAGCTTCCGTGTTGGCCTCATCGTAAATATCCAAGCCTTGCCCCTTGGGTAAAAGTACTATATTTGCCTCTAAGATGTAGTGGAGTAGAAGTAAAAGTACTGAAAACTGGAAATACTCAAGTAAAGTAAAAAATACCTTAATTTAATTAATTTGAGTAAATGTACTTGGTTACTAGTTACTTTACACCACTGCTAGGCGCTATCATGGACATCCACTCACACACATGGAGATTGTGGGGAGGTTTAGCTGGAGGGGAAAGGATAGTGTAGCTGTTCCAGAGAGTGGTTGAATTTTGTGGTATTTGATTTTATTATTTTTCTGAAAATATGAAAAGTGAATATTGTTTATTTTGGGTAATATGCTATACTGTATGTGTATGGAGTATGGTGATATAGACATATAGTGCCTTCCACTGTTCTCTGTGTTGTGGCCTGCTGTAGCAGATATCACGTGACAGCAATCATGGCAGCATTGGGTTCACCTGCGTGAGCTTAGGTGCTGGTAATCAGAACAAACAGGGTTTCAGAGCTGTGAGGAGCTCTGTGTCTGTGTCAAGAAGAAAATATATAAAATGATAAAAAGTACTAACACTCCTGAGCATATCTGGGCAGAAGGCGCACATGGTATGTCATTGTTTATTTTGTTGGTCTGTACAATGCTTGTTGTTTTGTTGTGTGTGTTTATGCAACTAAAAATGGACATTTCATGTGTTATGTGGACATTTCATGGACATTTAAAAAGACAGTATGATTGTCAACATGGACATTTGTATTTCATGATGTTTATAATTCATTGTGGTTAAAAAATTGTATTTGTTTTATGTCATTTCATTTACAGTTTTTCACGTTGTCTACATTGGGTAAAATAAAAAGCCCTCGTGAACATCAGTTGGAGCGTGGTCTACTCTGCCTCAGAAAAATACAGTTTAGGAGCAGTTATAGATAGCTTGATCTTCCCCAAGTGAACGCCCAATAAATAGACTTAGACTGTCCTCTGTGCCGCTAGCTATGAAGATGTATGTGATGCATACGATGGTCGCTCAGCTCATGAAGCTCTGAAGTAACAAGGACACTGTCTGACATGGTCACCGTGTGTGCTCGTATCATTCCTTTTGTCCTGCATTGTACAAGCACGGTTGAGGGTGTATAGTGTTGTATATTTTGTTCCTTATTGATGACGCTTCTTTTGAGTGTGCTGGTCTTTTACCCCGCTGCATACTACTTTTATTTGCCCTGTAACTGTGTCTTAACTCATTGACTGCCAGAGTTAAAACATCATCTACCGTCCCCTTGCCAGAGAAAACAGTGTTTTTACTGTACCTTTGAAAAGATCATGGAATATTCTCTGTGACCTCCGTCCTCGCGGGCGGGAGTGTCGTCGTAGAGGAAAAAAATAATTGTCCGGGCGCGATCCTCCATTCCAGAACTATGGCCGTTTGAATGTGGCTTGTTTTTTTTTTTCTTAAACAAGCAGAAAACATCAGAAAGCCTGGTAAAATAGACTTTTAATAAATCCTTCAACGTGAAAGGTGCCTATAGCTTTCTGTTGTTGTGGTCGCGTGATTTCACAGGCTCGTCATGAGTCGTCCTTGGCAGTCTGGCCGTTTGTGGGCTTGTAGATTGGCCATTTTTGCACTAAAGAATTCTTCTGAAAGTTCACTTTACGCGGCTAATCTATTGACAACAGCAAAAAATAGCAGATCTAACAAGCCCACAATGTGGGCTTGTTAGATCTGCTATTGTTGCTGTTGTCAATAGATTCATTCATACAGCTGAATGGAAACAATTCTAACATTATGCAAAATAATTGGGGCGATCTCAAATAAAAATGTGACACATTGTGAGCTTGTAGATCGGCTATTTCCAAACAAGTTTGGTTGAGTATGGCCTATACAGTACATTATTTATTAAGATTATTGGTCCTGGTATTGTTTCCAAAACCTAAAAGGCAAACAGAAATGCCATTTTTTAGATTATGTTACAATGTCCAATGCCAAAAAAAAAAACGTGATTATTTGTATGGCAATCATCAAGTAAAATGTCATGATTCGTGACACAGCCACTATACAGATCTCTGTGGCTGCTTCACACCTCCCATTCTCTCTCTCTCTCTCTCTCTCTCTCTCTCTCTCTCTCTCTCTCTCTCTCTCTCTCTCTCTCTCTCTCTCTCATTCTCTGTTCCATCCCATCTTTCTCCTCCAGATTTTTCATTCATCTCTCACAAGCTGTTATCGTTCCTACAATATTTCGTAGGTCTCCCTCCTTATCGTTCCCCTGTTTACTGCTGCCAGAGAAAGATGCTTCTCTCTCTCTTGCTCGTACCCCCCGACCCCCTTCTGTCTTATTGAAGAACCTGCCGTTGGAGATAAAGTCAGCAGGGTCAAATGAGAAGGATTATGCCATGAGTCTTGTTTTTTTTATTTTTTTTATTAAAGTAAGGAAAAGGTCTGACCCCTGATTTATACGGTGTCTTGCACCGAAAATAAGGGCGGCCATAGCTGAATGGATAGCGAGCCTTTACTTTTTGTACTTGAAGTATATTTTGATGCCTCAGGCCTAAACTTTTGTACTATTACTCAAGTAAATTTTGATTGCCTGGACTTTCACTTGTGAGTAGAGTGTTTCTACATTGCAGTATTTATACTTTTACTAAAGAACACAATACTGTAAGAGTACTTTTTCCACCACTTGTTGTAGATCGCCTATTTTCGGTGTGAGACAGTCCTCTCATCTCAGCAGAGAAGAGTCTTTGAGTGCACAATGATTCCACCGCCTGCCCTGTTGCAACAGTACCTGCTGCATCGCTTGGGCACCATGTGACAATATAGGCTCTATGCACAGCAGCCATATTATCACTTCCTTCACAGGTGTTACCAATGATACTAATGAAGGCTCTGTTCCATTCAGTGTAGCACAGTGGTTTCCACGACCCCCATAACTCTGAGAGTGTACAAATGGAACCAAATGGACCCTTACGGGTCCATTTGGTTCCATTTGTACACTCTCAGAGTTACACACCTGTAAGGGGCCATTTGGAAGGGTCCCTGGACCCCAACTGTAGACCCACTGGTGTAACAGAGTGTTTCCAGTGAGCCAACATGCACAATACCTGACTCTGTTTGACCAGAATGGAACAGAGCCTTCATTAGTGTCATGGGTAACACGCACCTGTGAATGTCTTCATAATATGGCTGCTGTGAACATAGATATCTATGGCTGTGAATAGAGCCTATACTGGACACTGACCCCTAGCTGCTGACAGTGGTAGTGTCGTCCGGGTCGCTGCCAGGTTCCTCAAAATGTTTTAAGTTTTCTTTTCTCAAGTTGCCATGCCTGAAAAAAGACAAGGGGGTCAGCAAACTGTGAACCCCGCCTGAGGGAGACAACTCTGACAAGTTGACAGCCATGACACTCAGTCAAAGACAAGTACAGTAAGTACTTTTCTTTTGTTGTGTGTGGATATTGGATAGTGCAGTCAGAGAGAGAATGAGACAGAGACAGATTGGCAGGGGTGGAACAAGTACTCACACTTTGTTAAGGTAAAAGTATCAATATGTAGAACTATTCTGTTACAAGCAAAAGTATTGGTTTCAAAAAGTACTTAAAGTACCAAAAGTAAAAGTACTCATTGTGCAGAATGTCCCATTTAACAAGTTCAAAATGTATTAAAATCTTTTTAAAATAGCCAATCTACAAGCTCACAATCAATTGGTTTCCCCAGGATGGCGAACGGAGGACCCACCCAACTCAGCTTCTGATGTGTTATCCTACCTTATTACACGGTTTGGTTGAATGCTTGATTCTGATCGGTGTGTTATTTCTGGATAGTGACCGATGAGCTCAATAACAGACCTCTGTCTAATCAAAGACTCAGAGCACCTGCTCATATCAACCTGCGCTGCTTGATTTTATGTTCTAACATGACAGCCATGTAAACAAACACACCAAGTCATTTACAACTAAACGTTGCTCTCAAGAATGTTTTTGAAAACATTTGAAGCGATAGATAGACAATGCAGTAACCAAAAATGTTTCCTATTTGATCAACTACACTTCCTTGTTTTCCGAGGCGACCGTGTTCGCCCAGCGCAACGCTTATGGAATACTTTCATTACCTTAAGCAAGGAGATACTTTGTTTTGTTGTTACTTTTGGGTCAATTTATTAATGTATTTATTAAGTAGCTGTGTAATAAGCGGGATAATTGTCAGTGCGCTGGCCGTTGTTTAAAAATAACCCCATCGGGATGATTAAACACCTCGGCTATCGCCTCGATGTTTAATCATCCTGTCGGGGGTTATTTTTCAACAACGACCAGCGCGCTTACAATTATCCCAATTGCGTAACCAATTATCACTCTTCATGCCTAGACCTAACCAGAACAGAGGCAGGATAGGGCGGGACATGCCATTCTAAATGCTTACTTTGCTGAAGTTAGGGCGAGAGATGATCGCCCACCATTGTAACATCACATAAGATTGTAGCCATTTAACCACTTAAACCCTATATCCTTGACCGAGGTCCTTCGGGCTCTATACTAGGTCTGCTAGTTTTCCCTCCAGCAAATCTCTGCCGATCTTCAAGCTTGAGCTTGAGCTTGAAGATCGGCTATTTTCGCCAAATGTTCACCCCAGAATATAGGGATGCTGGTTTCATGTGGTTGAATTTCAGTAATTGCATAAATATGTTGCAATAACGCAATTGTGATTGAGTCATTGAATTGGAAAAAGATACACCTCTGAGTGAGACCAAAATGTGATGGGGCCAAAATTGGTTCTGCCCGGTTCTCCTCAGTGGCTGGAGCAGTTGATCTACACACAGCCATTGATCATTACCATGTGCATGGAACTGCGAAGACCGTTTTTCGATTTTACCAAATCTCAGCTGTTTATAAGCGTTTTTGTGTATGTCGCTATGGTTACGGCCTGCCCAGCTATTGGGCCAAGTGCCTCCCAGGTTGCCAGATCATGTGCGCATATCCCTCCACGGATGCGTCGACCGGATATGGACTATAGTCCCCTATTAATTATCGCAAAAAAAGTAGAGGACTTGCTGTAAAGCGTTTCTTACTAGAAACCCGTTACTCCCAACACTGGTCCCAACAAAAGTAGACCAGTCCCAGCAAACTGCACAGTTCAGCTGACGCTGCTACAGCAGAGCCTGAGCAGAGAGCAGTGAACCCGCCTGAGGGAGACAGCTTGACATTTAGTCAAAGTACAGTAAGCTACAGTATGTAGCAATGGTTGTTCCTTAGTTTGAATATCGAATGGTGCAGTTGAGAGAGAGAGAGAGAGAGAGAGAGACAGAGAGAGAGAGAGAGAGAGAGAGAGAGAGAGAGAGAGAGAGAGAGAGAGAGAGACGCTATCTGTAATATGTACTTGTCTTTATTTCTTAAAAACAACGCTTCTGAAGTATATGTGTGACGTGCCCTTCATCAAACATTACGTATCAATATCAATCAACACACACGCACACGCACACGCACACACACACACACACATTTATTATTATATATTTATACTTGGAATATTTATGATGAGCTGGAATATTGTAGTATTTGTGGCTTGTGTTATATTGTTTTCCCTTCTGTATTCCTTATAAGGTGGAGCATGGTGTGAAAGCTGTGCAGATGGCTGGTGCTTGGTGTGAGTGTGAAGTGGCTGATTGTATGCAGGCTGTGCTACAGATTGACAGGTCCAGCCTCTGGCCCTGTCCCCTGCTCTCATTCGTCGCTCCTGTCCACGCCCTATAGCCGTGATTGGCTGTGGCTCTGGCTCCAACTATTCAAAAGCCTCAGTTTGCTCTGACTGCTCTGTGAGGATTGGCAGCCTGACAGCAACAGAGACTTGATTCCTCTCATCCGTCAGTCAAACCTTTGTAACCTCCTTTTGATTCAGTTTGCTTGTGTGCCTTCGTTAAACATTTGCCTTTAGTAACAGTTGATCTCGGTTAACCCTTTCAGACCGGGAACGCATCTGTGTGTCATTTTAAGATGTCTTTCGGTGCGTTTTAACAGCGGGCGATACTGGGCGACATCGTCCAAAAAGATAAAGAAAATCCATCTTTCATCGCCCCCCCGCCCACTTCGCCCGATGTTGCCCGGCATCGCCCGAGAGTTGCCCGCTGTTAAAACGCACCGTCAGGCTATTAAAAAATAGATCTACAAGCCCATAGTGCGGCACAGAGTGCCACGCCATGAACTTGTAGATCTGCTATTTTTTGAAAAATTGTGAAAATATTTGAATATATTATTTTTTAAAGGGAACATTTTTGACTCAAATCTTTGCTTCTGGGGGTCCCTGGCACAAAATATTTTGAGATGGGGGGGTCCGTGGCAAAATACATATAATTTTGGGGGTCCTTGACATGAAAACCTTTGAGAACTACTGATATAGAAACATACGTTTTTTTTTTTTTTAAACTGTAGGATTTAGAATCCCCAGAAGCAGAGATTTGAGTTAAAAATGTTCGCATTAAAAAAAATATATATTCAAAGATTTGCACAAATGTTCAGGATTTTTCAAAAAATAGCAGATCTACAAGCTCATAGCGCGGCACTCGGTGCCGCGCTATGAGCTTGTAGATCTGCTATTTTTGAATAGCCAAAGTCTAAAATAATGGTTATTATCTCAAATCTAAAATGACACATGCGTTCCCGGTCTTATTGGGTTAATAGTTGTTTGTTTCCGTTAGCTTCAGTTATCATTATTTGCACATTGTTTGATGTAATCCTTGTATATATTATTCATTCACTCCTGCAGGGGTGTTTAGGTACTTTTTGTTTGAGCTCATCCCGTCCCCTCTTTTCTCCTGTTTTATTATTTAGTTAGGTAAGTAGGTTTAGTCTTTGTATTGTCATTTGTTTTGGTCAGGGGTTTATGCTAGGGTTTAATTTTCAGTAGTTAGGTGTCGTGTTTTACATACTGTAAACCAGCGCCCCGAAGTCACTTAAGAGAAAAGGTTGAAATATTTCTGCTGAAGAAAATAAATATATGTTCAGTTTGAATTCAGCCGTCGTCCTCCATTTCTATGTCACCTCCCCTACCCTAGACGGGGGGTTGTAGCACGCGTGCACACACACACACACACACACACACACACACACACACACACACACACAGGGATATTCTCTGTTATGAACGGTTGTTTTATCTCTTATTTGGATGTTGGAACACTTTTCAATTGCCCAAATCAATGTGTGTGTGCGTCTGTGTGCGTCTGCGCGTGCGTGCAAATAAATTCTGTATATTTAGGGCAGGTTCCTGGCTGAAATGTTATTTCTCTATCAGGTAACCAGCACCCAGAAGAAAAGAAAAGCCCCTTCTGCACTTCCAGCCCAATGGCCCATCCAGCGTACTGGAGCACACAGATGGGGACTAGAAGACTTTATAGGAGGTAAGTACACTCTGCCGGATGGCTAGGAGCCAGAGAGAGAGAGAGAGAGAGAGAGAGGGGGAGGTTGGAATGAGTCCATGTTTGAGATCGTGTTTGCATTTGTGATTAAGAGTGTTTCCTTTCTCAAATATACTGTGTTTTTAGACTAATTGAGTATTTCTGTGTGTGTGTGTGTGTGTGTGTGTGTGTGTGTGTGTGTGTGTGTGTGTGTGTGTGTGTGTGTGTGTGTGTGTGTGTGTGTGTGTGTGTGTGTGTGTGTGTGTGTGTGTGCGTGCGTGCGTGCGTGCGTGCGTGCGTGCGTGCGTGCGTGCGTGCGTGTGTGTGAACTGAAATGAGCAAAGCTGTTCTGCCTTGGCAGAACAATCACCAATTGTATAAGTTACATTGATTGATTGATTGATTGATTCGTTAATTCATTGTATTCTTTATTAAGCAGTGGCGTAACAGTGGGTCCCGGTGCAGGCTATTTAGGACGGGCCCCCCACAGTACTGTACAGTGACAATATAAATCCAGTGCCATGGCGTAGGTTTTCCTTCTTCTGTATGTCTGTGAAAGAGAATGCCGTCTGCATGATTAATTTAATCATTTTATTACTATTTTCAATCAAGCTTTGCAGGGTCTAGTGTGCACTGCGTCCATTCTGTGTGTGTGTGTGTGTGTGTGTGTGTGTGTGTGTGTGTGTGTGTGTGTGTGTGTGTGTGTGTGTGTGTGTGTGTGTGTGTGTGTGTGTGTGTGTGTGTGTGTGTGTGTGTGTGTGTGTGTGTGTTCTTTTTACAAAATGGTTTAGTCAGGCAGCCTGATAAATATGTGGGCTTCTATGCCCATTAATGACCTGTCAGTCAATGAGATGGAGCACTGCAGAAAGACACACACACACACACGCGCATGAGAGGAGTAATACAAAAAAACAGACACACACACAGAGGTCCACCAAAAATATGCCACCAAAAATAGCCGATCTACAAGCTCACAGTGAGTTTGTAGATCGGCTATTTTCGGTGCATGACAAAGTCGCGCCACTAAGTACAGTATAACTCTCAGGCTTTTAATAAGTCCATTAGCATCCATCTCTGCATGGTCACTGGCGCATTGCCTGCGTGTGTGCGTGTGCGCGTGTGTCTGTGTGGGGGGAATTGTGGGTAATCCTGCCAGAGATGTAAGGAGCTCGTCTCTGAACACCCAGAGCCCAGTCTGAACCGCAGGACACAACCCTGTTATAGCTCTGTTCTTCTGCTCTCTCTCTTGCTGTCTTTTCTCCTTTTTGTCTCTTCTGTCCCTCTCTCTCTCTCTCTCTCTCTCTCTCTCTCTCTCTCTCTCTCTCTCTCTCTCTCTCTCTCTCTCTCTCTCTCTCTCTCTCTCTCTCTCTCTCTCTCTCTCTCTCTCTCTCTCTCTCTCTCTCTCTCTCTCTCTCTCTCTCTCTCTCTCTCTCTCTCTCTCTCTCTGCTGTGCACCAGATGCTCATTAACAGCAGTCAGTGGACCTGTGCCACGGTGCCAGCACCTCCTCTGCCAGTCACCACCACCACCACACACAAGCACCGCTCACAGAACTACTCCCATTTGTTACTCAAAGGCATAGTAAGTAAGTAACTTTGCCCTGTGTTTACATAACAAAACAATAATAATTAAATGCCCCCCCCCGCCCGTCATTTCCCCTCTATACCAGCAGTTGTCAGCCACTGGAGTGGTGTGGTGGTGTTTACCTGCAGAAACGCCATCTGAAGCGGACTTGAGCCACCAGAGGCACCGCTGAGCGAGCCAATAGGGACAGAATGATAAATCGTCATGTCCCCCGTATGTGATGTCGTGATTACCCCCAAAATGGCAAATAGTGCCATATTGGTCAAATCCAATATAGCACTATAGAGACAGACAGAGGCAGGCAAAAGGTGTTTATTTCATTTCGGCCCTTTGGTCCTAGAATGACATTCAGACTGGAGTAAAATTGGAGTTGTAAAACGATGATCACTGAAGCTCTCCAGTTGCTCTTCCTGCTTTGACGTATATAAACTTTCTTTTTATTGCCTTTTAATGTTTTTAAACAATATTTTATTTTCTCTCGCGTGAGCAATTTGTGCTTCTAAACGTGATGTTTCAGTGTGAACGTGTAACTTATTTGCCGCTTGGGAAATCCTTGCAGAAGAGACTGAGGTCTCTTATGCAACGAGCGAGCCTATGACATTCGTTGCAAGAGAGTCTATAGGGTCGTTCAGTGTGACAGCTACCAGTCCAGCACGTACAATGACAGGGAAGTTCCTAGTTTGTGTTCAAATAAACTGCCACCTTTACTGTACCTGGAAGGGGAAAAAATGACTGTGTCAATTTGACATTTTTCATGTTTCCCCGGGTTAGCCCATTCCGACCGGGAACGCATCTGTGTAACCACTTTAACCATTATCTTATACTTAGGCTATTCAAAAATAGCAGATCTACAAGCTCATAGCGCGGCACCGAGTGCCGCACTACGAGCTTGTAGATATGCTATTTTTTTTAAATCGTGAAACTTTTTGCAAATCTTTGAATATATATATATTTTTAAAAAGAACATTTTTAATTCAAATCTTTGCTTCAGGGGTCCCTGGAACAAAATATTTTCAGATGGGGGGTCTGCGGCCAAATACATATAATTTTGGGGTTCCTTGACATGAACATGTTTGAGATCCACTGATATTATAGCAACATACGTTTAAAAAATAATAATGTTAGGATTTAGAAGACATTTGTAGAATCCCCAGAAGCAAATATTTGAGTTAAAAAAAGTTTCCTTTAAAAATATATATATTCAAAGATTTGCACATATTTTCAAAATTGTTCAAAAATAGCAGATCTACAAGCTCATATCGCGGCATCGAGTGCCGTGCTATGAGCTTGTATATCTGCTATTTGTTAATAGCCAAAGAAATCAAAAAAATGACACAGATTCTTCCCCGGTCTTATCGGGTTAAAGCGCAAGGAATCAAGTGCAGACAGTTTGATGAAAATGGTCGAGGATATACAGTAGATGTGGAAAAACTCTGTTCCACTCAGTGTGAAGCATATAAAAAGGTTTTATAGAGGAAGGTGGCAGCATAACAAGCAAGCAGCAGCATCTTGTATGACAACGCGGCTCATAAGGGCCTCACAGCGTAGAGATACACACTCCACCCCTCTCCTCTGTCCTGTAATCCTTCTGGGTGCTGGAAAGTACATACATCTACTCAAGTACTGTACTTAATTACAATCTTGAGGTACTTTTGTCAAATTCTCAACGCTTTATACTTACACCCCACTTCAGAAGATCTACTTTTTACTCCACTATGATTATTTGAAAGCTTTAGTTACAAGTAAACTAAATGACAAGAGTTTTCTGTCCAGACAGCAACAATATATGCTGCTTTGAAGTAGAGAAGTGAGTCAGTGCTCACTTACACCTACTACACCATGAATTTTAACTTTTCCTTCTTTTTTGTGTGTTTTTGGTCTCCCCTACCTCTCTACTATCCCAAAACATACCCCAGTTTGAACACTCAGGCTTTCACAGCATATCTATCTGGGGTTTTATGTAAATTGGTCTCAAAACAGGCCAACTGATTTGCCCCCGCACGTGATGTCACAAGCGATACCTACTTTGTATAATCCCTCCCGTTTTCCAGTTCCAACATTTAAAACAATGTTTTTCCACCCAGAACCAGGAGATAACGTGCGTACAAACTGGCTCAATAGCGCCACGTGCCAATTGTCGTCGACACGGCGGGATGGATGGAGTAATACAGCAGTGGTTTCGCAAACTTTTTCGTGTCAAAAGACCCCCAAATTGATGTGTATGTGGCCGCGGACCCCCACCTGAAAATATTGTTGTGCCAGGGACCCCCATAAGCAAAAGTTACTAGAAATATTTGTGTTAAAAAAAGATTTGCACACATTTTCAAGATTTTTCCAAAAATTGCGAGCTTGTATATCTGCTATCTTTGAATAGCCAAAGTATACAATAAAGTGAGTGGTTATTGTATCCCCCCCCCCCATGACCCCTTGGTGGTCCCCACTTTGAGAACCAATGGTATACAGGACAGGTGGAGGGGGAGTGTAGATGGAGGGTGGGGGGGGGGGGGGTTTCTGTCAGGTAGATGGATGCTTCAGACAGACTGTCTGAGGAGCAGAGCAGATGGTCAGTCAATGTTCCTCTGGTGAGACCACCTGAATGGCCTGCTGACACAGCTACTGGCACACACTCACACTCACACGCACACGCAAACACACACACACGCACGCGCAAACACACACACACACACACACACACACACACACGCACACGTACTCGCGCACGTGCACGCGCGCACACCACACACTCACCCACACTCGCACGCACGCACAAACAGCAGAAATGCAGCATGAGAGTTGGACAGGGCATTACTGTGAGTTGTTTGAGTGGCTTTAACAGACAGCATGTTCATTTAGGGTGGATTCAGACTGGGTCCGATTGATTCGAACTGTTCCCGAGTACGATTGGCCTCTCACACGCACACGCACACGCACACAGTCTCACTCTCTCACATACACTCTCACTCACTCACACACACACACAAACAGCAGAAATGCAGCATGATATAAGAGTTGGACAGGGCATTACCGTGAGTTGTTTGGGTGGCTTCAACAGACAGCATGTTAATTCAGAGTCTCAGAACTCCCCAGAGAGGCCATTACACTGCCAGACTGAGACAACACCTCCTGGAAACAATCAACACGTTACACACATGTTAGACCACAGTCCAATCAGAGACAGAGAAAGAGAGAGAGACAGAGACTATTTCTGACAGCAAATGCACGATTGTTATGGTTTTGTAAGCATTGTTTTCCCCCTTCCAATTTGCAATGTAAACACAACTCTGTTTACATATTCCTTTATTCCCTTTTAATTGAACATACATAATTTTGTTTTGATTGCTTTGTTCCACTTTGGCAATGTAATTGTATGTTTTTGCATTCCAATAAAGAAATTTACAAAGGGATAGAAAGAGAGAGAGAGAGAGAGAGAGTAAAAGTTGGTGAAGTGGTGAATTGTTCAGCAGTTCCTGCCGGAAAGGCGGAAAGCCAATATCCGTCACGCTGGCATTAATTACCCCGTGTTCTTCCCAGAGGACATCGTTTATTAAGACTCAGCCCAATTAAGGCCTGCGGTGTGCTAACGATGCCGGGCCCAGGCCAGCAGCGTTGGGAGGAATACGACATGTTCCCCCATTCATCAGCTCCTTCACAAAACGGGCCAGGAATGGATGATGCAATGGGAGTCATTTCCTTATAACCACATTTAACCCCATGGTGTCACCAAAAATATTCAGAAATGTTACAAAAATGGTTCAAAAATAGCCGATCTACAAAGCCGGTCCCAAATTTCACAGCGTTCTGAAACGGTTCCACAATGGCAAGGAGGCAGAGCTGAATGGTTAGAGAGCCCACCTGGGACGCTTAATTACACACTGCATGAAGCCTTGAATAGGCTCTATCAGTGCCATCTATTAGAGAGTTACGCCAACTCCGTTCACTTCTTCTACATACATTGGCGAATAGTGACAAATCCCTAAACCGGAAGTTCATGGAATGCATTGAAGTCGACGGCTCCTTCACTATTTCCAGCTACATGAACCACGTGACCGACGCTGTTTCTGACCCCTCATTGGCGCAACTCTCTAATAGAAGGCTCTGGGCTCTATGCACAGCAGCCATATTATCACTTCCTTCACAGGTGTTACCAATGATACTAATGAAGGCTCTGTTCCATTTAGTGTAGCACACTGTAGTTCTCAGACCTTCTCATTTCCACGACCCCATAACTCTGAGAGTGTACAAATGGAACCAAATGGACCCTTACGGGTCCATTTGGTTCCATTTGTACACAGAGTTACACACCCGTAAGAGGACATTTGGAACACCCTCAAGGAACCATGAGGGTCCCTGGACCCCAATTTTAGACCCGCTGGTGTAGCAGTGTTTCCAGTGAGCCAACATGCACACTATCAGCACCCTAATCTCTCAAGAACAGATTCTGCTCTGCGTTGGAATCTGTCGTGAAGGTTCGTCATAACGTGTACACACTGGCCTTCAAGTGGGCGTGCCTTCAGATCAGGAAGCAGGCCGCGCTTTACCCAATCAAATGTAGTGGGCGGGATTTACGTGTCCGCCGATCCTTCCCCACTAGAAACAAACCAAAACTAATTTAACAATAGCGTCCGCGGAGCAGACAAAACCACGGAAAGATATTCACATTTTAACTTGCTCTTTCATCATAGAAACAAGTGGGCTTATAACCAAAACGATACATGTTCTCTGGGTGAAGTGGTGTAAGTGTTCCGTGTAGAAATATTGTTAGTGGGAATGAAAACATAGTCGCACCACCGGAAGTGAAACGCTGAATGCAGACCAAAACCCCGGTTTCCTTGGGGTGCAGTACGTCAGTCCGACAGCGCATTCCTCCGACAGCGCAGTGCTCCGACATTAAACAGTAAACCCGAACCAAACCCGCATCCTAACCCTAACCGCACGCGGATGCCACATAGTCGGAGAAAAGGTCTGTCGGATTAACGCATGCCTCCCGTTTCCTTGCGCACGGGTGCTCCGTCGTCTTTGTCCCAGAGCCAACTGAGATAGTACAAACAGCAGAGGGCGCTGTTTTTCCTTCTCATTTGGCTCTGGGTTCCCAGATTGTCAGCACCCTGACTGTTTGACCAGAATGGAACAGAGCCTTCATTAGTATCATTGGCAACACCTGTGAATGTCTTCACAATATGGCTGCTGTGCATAGAGCCTATTCATGGAGATGTTTGGTTTTGGTCACATTCCTAAGACAATTTTCTTTTTTAAAGCAAACAATTGTAACTCAAATCTTTGCTTCTGGGGGGTCCCTGGAACAACATATTTTGAGATGGGGGTCCGCAGCCAAATACACATCATTTTGGGGGTCCTTGACATGAAAAAGTTTGAGAACCACTGATTATAGCAGGGGTGTCAAACTCATTTTGGGGTGGGGGCCGAATTGGTCAAATGGTGACTTGATGGTGACCTATGTTGCTATAATCATTATAGCAACATAGGTTTTTAAAAAATAGGATTTAGAAGACGAAATGTAGAATCCCATAGAATCAAAGATTTGAGTTACAAATGGTTGCTTTCAAAAATATATATTCAAAGATTTGCACATTTTTCAAAAAATAGCAGATCTACAAACTTGTAGTGCGGCTCTCGGTGCCACACTACAAGCTTGTAGATCTGCTATATTTTAATAAACAAAGTATTAGATAATGGTTAAAATCTAAAATGACAGAGTCAACCCCTATAACTACCCCCTCCGTGCTCCTCTGTGAGTGAAGCTGAAAACGGAAGTTCCCCCGCGGGGTGAAATAGGTATCCAATCCAATCCATGTGTACTTGTTGGTTGCCAGCAATCCCCCTGATTCCCTGTTAATGTCGGGGTGAAGCAAGGATGTTTACTGGCCCCATGTGAAATGTCATCTTTTCCTGGCAGCAGCCGCACGCACTCCTCTTCCACGAGTCCAACAAGATCAGAGCCGCAGGAAGGGTGGTGCGAACGGTGCGGCCGCACCGGGCCCCGCGCTACGGGGGGCCTCGCAAAAAAACGGGAACATTTTTTTTTTAACATGACACCCAACATGACACCCAACTTAATGTTTTGAGGGCAAAAATAACCGCAAATAACCACCCAAAACTCGGATATATCCAACAGAAACCGCAAAAAAATCTCGCGCGCGCGCTTCGCGCGCGCGCGGGTACTCCACGCACGCACGCGCGCTGTGCGCGCGTCCGTGCTCGCCAACTCCGCACCGGGCCCCGCATTTCTCCCAGACGGCTCTGAACAAGATGGTTGTGTTCAAATCAAGTTCTGTCTCGATGGGAGCTTGTTGTTTAACCACTTGAACGCTGTAGCCTGCCTATTCCGGGAGGACGTGGTGGGAAAAGTATACTCAAAATGTTTTACTTCAGTAAAAGTATCAATTTTGCAATGTAAAAATATACAAGTACAAATTGAATCAACAAGTTACACGTAAAAGCCCGGAATTCAAAATTTACTTGAGTAAAAGTACAAAAGTATTGGTATCAAAATGCAATTAAAGTACCAAAAGTAGAATGTACGCATTATGCAGAATGTCCCATTTCAAGTTTTCAAAAGTAAAACAAATCTTTTGAAAATAGCAGATCTACAAGCTCACGATGTGAGCTTGTAGATCGGCTATTTTCAAATGGCCGAAATGTATATAGGGCTGAAGTGGTTAATGTATGTTTTGTAATGATGATCAAAATCTACAAATAGTAACAAAAGTTTTCAAGCTTGTAGATCGTTGTGAGCTTGTAGATCGGCTATTTTCACAATATTAATCTGTGGAACCGAGTCAAATTAAATGTAATGCCTACAATTCCAAGTGCTTGTCAGGGTGGGGGGGTCCCCAGTTCAAATATGATTATTTTGGGGGTTCACAGCCTGAAAAGGCTTGAGAACCACGTCTACAGCCATCAGCCAGGGCTGGGGAGTGGTGGTTTTAAATAGCTGGATCTACCTCCGATGCACTGTAGGAAATTTGTCGCCGAGGTTTTTGTCATTTCTTGCGACAGGTTGTGTTTATGCATGTTCACTACAGAGACGGATTAGAGAGGTGTTTGTACCTCCTGTAGGTTGGCTTGTGAGACTATAGTACCTCCTAACCTACTCAGCTAGAAACAATCACTGCTGGCAGAATGAAGCCTTGGGCTCAGTGGTGGACGAAGTACTAACATGTTTTACTCAAGTAAAAGTATCAATTCCACAATGTAGAAATACTCTGTTACAAGTTACGAGCAAACAGCAGACATATGAAAGTATTGGCATCAAAATGTACTTTAAGTACCAAAAGTAAAAGGATTCATTATCTACAATGAAGTGTTCAAAATGTATAAACATCTTTTGAAAATAGCTGTGTGTGTGTGTGTGTGTGTGTGTGTGTGTGTGTGTGTGTGTGTGTGTGTGTGTGTGTGTGTGTGTGTGTGTGTGTGTGTGTGTGTGTGTGTGTGTGTGTGTGTGTGTGTGTGTGTGTGTGTGTGCGTGCGTTGGATTCTCACACAGTAGTCAGATATTTTGGTCTCGTCTGGCTGAAGCTGGTGTCTCTCCATCATGTTTTGCTGCCAACAGAAGGCAGGCAGTGGGAGCAGCTCCCATGGCCCATGAAGGACGACGGTGTACGTTCTCCTCCTCGTCCTGATCATCTCCCCCACAAGGATACAGTCACACGTCGCCCCCCAAAAAAATCAAAAATAGCAGATCTACAAGCTCATGCCGCGCTATGAGCTTGTAGATCTGCTATTCTTTTGAAAAAAATTGAAAATGTGTGCAGATCTTTGAATATATATATATATTTTTTAAGCGAACATTAGTAACTCAAATCTTTGCTTCTGGGGGATTCTACAAATGTCTTCGTTTTTTCGAAAAAAATGATGTTGCTATGATATCAGTGGTTCTCAAACCGTTTTCATGTCGCGGACTCCCATCTCAAAATATGTTGTGCCAGGGACCCCCCAGAAGCAAATATTTCAGTTACAAATATTCACTTAAAAAAAATGTATATATTCAAAGATTTGCACACATTTTCACAGTTTTTCAAAAATAGCAGATCTACAAGCTCGTAGCGCGGCACTCACTGCCGCGCTACGAGCCATATTTGAATAGCCAAAGAAGTCTAAAAATGACACAGATGCGTTCTCGGATTAATGCCCGACCTTGTCGCACAAGAGGGTCATGTAAAAGTAGAGTAAATAGCCTACGTCTACAAGCTCACAACACGTCGCATCCCAATGAGTTGTAAAGCTTGCAGATCGTCACTTTCCACTGTTTATTAAAAATAATTTGTGGTTAATTGTGTCTTTGGGTTTTATAAATATTGAACCGATGAAGAGTGTTAACACAAGCTTGTGACTAAATAATGTATAACTACATTGGATCCATTGGAACACAGGTTCTTTTTTCAATTTCCTGATAAGTACGTTTTTGGTTGTTGTTTTTTTACATACAGTAGTAGCCAGCTGAGATCCTCATGATGGGTACCCAGGAGATCAGTACCTGAGAGGCACCGATATGAAACCACACCCCTCTGTGGGTGTGGTTTTGCCTTGGAGGGTGGAGTTTAGCATTATTTTTTCCCCACTGTGCAATACAGTAGCTGGACAGTAGGTGGCAGGGCCGAGCAACTATTGGTTGTTTACCTACTAGTCTACTTGTTGGGGAATTCAAATCCCTTTAACTATATTCTACAGTTTAACCCAGTGATTCTCAACCTTTTTCATTTCAATTTCATTACAATATGTAGTCTCATATATATTGCTTTATTTAGGTTTAGATCATTTGCATCCATTGTGGATGTGTGACTGTGTGAAGTGGTGTAGTGTTTTCAAGGATTCCAAGCGACGGTGACAGACAGTGAGTCAGAGTGGTGTAGCGTTCCGTGGATAATACTTTTTATGATTCAGGGAAGAACTCCCAGGTCTGTGAACCTATTAGCAGATCAAAGCTCTTCAAATTTAGTCAAGTACTTTACTTTAGTACCATTTTGAGGTACTTGTACTTGGAGTATTTCCAATTTTCAGTACTTCTACTTCTACTCCACTACATCTCAGAGGCAAATATTGTACTTTTACTCCACTACAATTATTTGAAAACTTTAGTTACTAGTTACTTTGCAGGTATAAATTATTAGATTATAAAATATACATTAACCACTTTAGCCCTATTTTATACCTAGGCTATTTGAAAATAGCAGATCTACAAGCTCACAACGTGTCGACTCGCATCGCGACGTGTTGTGAGCTTGTAGATCTGCTATTTTCAAACATTTTGGTACTTTTACTTTTGGTACTTTAAGTACATTTTGATACCAATACTTTTGTACTTTTACTCAAGTAAATTTTGAATTCCGGACTTTTACTTGTAACAGAGTACTTCTATATTGCAGTATTGATACTTTTGCTTAAGTAAAACATTTGAGTACACTGATTATTATTATCATTATCATTATCATTATCATTACCCTATTATTACTATTATTATCATTATTATTATTATTATTATTATTATTGTTATTAATGCGAGACGCAGAGTGAGTAGAGGCAAACTGGGGCATTTTATAATGAGCATTAGTGCCAAGTGCTCCTTTAACCACTTTCAACCTGGTGTTCCTATTTTGGACATGTCATTGTAGGCACACAAAAAAATCACAAAAGTAAAAAAAAACTAAAAAACATTATAACAAGATAGCAGAATGTACAAGCTCATGTTGCATGGCGACATGCTGAGAGCTTGTAGATGTGCTATTTTCGCTAGTCGTTGTACAACAAAGTATAGAGTAGGGCTTAAGGGGCTAACGGTGGAAACACTTGCAGACTGCATTGATTTAGCAGCGGCCCACATCCATAAACAACGCTCAATATCTGCTCTTACCTCTGTGTGCGTGTGCGTGTGCCATTTTTCAGGTCCTCCCAGGATATTTTCAGCAAATGCTACATGAAAAGGTTGATGTCTTCACAAGTATAGTAATAGTGTGTGTGTGTGTGTGTGTGTGTGTGTGTGTGTGTGTGTGTGTGTGTGTGTGTGTGTGTGTGTGTGTGTGTGTGTGTGTGTGTGTGTGTGTGTGTGTGTGTGTGTGTGTGTGTGTGTGTTGGTCTGAGGTGAGGTGGGTCAGTGCATCCATATGTCATCAATGCACCACCCGTTTCCATCTCTGTGTGCGAGGTCCATTAAGCTCATTGACGGGCCTGTCAGAGAGGCAGCCCTGCTGACACCCATCGCTCTCCACCACCACACCATCGCATCTTAGAGCACTGGGTCTCAAAGTTGGTTTCTCCCCCCACCCCAGGAGTGTGTGTGTGTGTGGGTGTGGGGGGGGGAATCCGTTTTTTTTATTTAGATTTGTATTAACACGAGAACAATGGCTTCCATTATAGCATGCTAACTTTCCTGGAATAGAAAGCCTGTAGTTTCTGCTGGCTTGGATTCCCCATCGATGATGTCACTGGTAGACGGGTTTCTGAACTGTCCACAGCCCTCCTCTGAGACACAGACCGAGTAGACAAAAATGGGAGGCATGCGTTAATCCGACAGACCTTTTCTCCGACTATGTGGCATCCGCGTGCGGTTAGGGTTAGGGTGCGGGTTTGGTTCGGGTTTACTGTTTAATGTCGGAGCACTGCGCTGTCGGAGGAATGCGCTGTCGGACTAACGTATTGCACCCGACAAAAATGGCACCACATTATAATGAGCATTAGTGCGGACTAATTATATGAAGATAGGTTGAAAATGGGTGAAGTCGTCCTTTAAGCAAACGTGGACGCGAGGCGTTGAGGCCATGTCTGTTTGGAGTCGGTACAAAAATGTTAAACATGCACAAAAATAACTTGCTTTCATCCACTTTCAACCTGGCATCCCTATTTTGGGCATGTCATTATATTGTCAGAAATTGTTTATTTTTATTATTTATTTGCACATTTAAAGAGCAACACATTTGTAACAACAGCATAATATTGGGTTGGGATGTGCAGGTGAGATTTAGAAAACCCTGTGGGGTTTATTAAGTTAATCTCACCTCACTTAACAACAATAAATACAAAGCTGTTTGCTTTGGCAACATAAATACAGATATATAAAAATACAAATACAATTGCCAAATATGTTTAACTCATTTTCAAAATTCCTCTCTCCTCTCCTCTCCTCTCCTCTCCTCTCCTCTCCTCTCCTCTCCTCTCCTCTCCTCTCCTCTCCTCCGTGCTCACACTTCCATGGCGGCAGTGCCTGCACGGCCCCTGTAGCCTGATTATGCACTTCTCCTTCTCCCCCCTCCAATCTAATCCGGCTAATGATCCAGGGATTTCATATTTATTAGGTGCCACGCCATCATTTATCATTTCCCAGCTCCACCACCACCACCACACAAACAGTGATATCGGCTTCGGGGCGAATGAGAAGCAGGAGGGGTAAAAAACAGAAAAAAGAGTAAGGCAGAAAGCAGCTGACTGGAACGGGGAGGTGATATTGTGTCTGCATAAAGAAACAGCCCCAAAGCAGGTATTAGCCCGTTAAAACCGGTAAAGCATCTCTGTCATTTTAGATTTTAGCGATATATATACATATATAAAGCAACATATGTTTTTCAGAAAACTCTTAGGATTTAGAACAGTGGTTCTCAAAAATAGCAGATGTACCAAATTCACAGTGCGGCACTTCGTGCCGCGCTGTGAACTTGTACATCTGCTATTTTTGAATTTTGAAAAAAAAAAAGTGTTTGAAAAGTCTGGCCTTTTTTTTTTAGCACAAATCTTCTCTTCTGGGGGTCCCTGGCACAAAACATTGTCAGATGAGGGGGGTTCGCGGCCAAATACATCCATCCTTGTCCTTGGCACGAAAAAGTTTGAGAAGCACTGATTTCGAAGTCGTTGGTATAGAATCGGCCTCATAGGTCTTAATGGGTTAGAGTTATGGAGTTATTTAAATCTGAGCATACTGAACAGTATTGTTGTCATCTGGGGGGGGGGGAGGTTTTGTAAGCGGCTGGGCTGTTTTTGCATGTTTTTCCACGCTCCACTGATTGCCGGGAGTTGTTGTCGCGTTTGTTGTTGATGCTTTCGCTCTGGAGAAAGTGAACTAGTAGGAGCAGAGCCTGTCGGTTGCATTTAACTGGCACTCAGTGATATCTGGTGGAACAAGTACTCAGATTTATGTTTTGTTTTTACTTAAGTAAAAGCAACAATACAACACAATACTCTGTTGCACGAGAAAGGCCTGTATTCGCAATTTGACTTCAGTTAAAGTACAAAAACATTGGCATCAAAGTTAAAGTACAAAAACATTGGCATCAAACTCGTATCAAAGTAAAAGTTCTCAAATCTTCCAAAAATGATGGTATAACATAGGGCTTAATTGGTTAATGTATGTTTTGTATTAATAATCTAAATCTACAAAGTAACAAATGTATAGTGGAGTAAAAAGTACAACATCTGCCTCTAAGATGTAATGGAGTAGAAGTTGAAGTATCGTCAAATGGAAATACCCAAGTAAAGTGAAAGTACCTCAAACGTATTAAGTAGAGTACATGAGTAAATGAACTTAGTTAACTTCCCATGGCTGCTCGATATCGCCGGGGCTAAGATGGGTGCGTGCTGCACATCCCTCAGTGCTGCTCCCGTTATGGTTGATCATGGCTTTGTTTATTTGTTTGGCATCTTATTTGATTTGAACTGAGCTTTGGGGAAGTGGTTCTCCCCGTTAGTCTGGTGGTAGCCTGGGCAGCATTCCTTTTCGGGTATATGATCCGGTCGGAAAAAAAAAGAAAAGCGACCGGATCGCGACAAACCGGAAAGACGTCTCACCCCAAAATAGGTCCGTCCCCAAAATCCTTGATACGGCGTAGTTTAGCTTATTTTTTAAATATAAATGTGAGTGTACTTTCCAGAGACTATTTAGCGTCTGTATTATCCATATTATCCCACGGGGAAATTCTATTCCATTTAAATAGGGATTGGGGAACCAAAACAAAGCGGCACCGAAAAACCGGATCGCGACAAAACCGGAAAGAGGATGCTTTTTTTTTTTTTTTTTTCAGTAGGCGTGGTCTAGACCGGATCATATGGGCCTTCAGTAACGAATACCAGGCTTTCCTCCGAGGTGGAAAGACTGGTGATGCGAGGTTAGTCTGGTGGTGTGAATGAGAAGTGACAGCGTGGAGGCTGTAAATCCATGATGATCACTGCCATCATCATGGAGTCTCATGAGCTTCACCCCTTTATTGTTGTCTGTTTTGTTACAGTAGAAGTATTGACGATTCTGTCTGTCTGTCTCTCAGTCCGTCTGTCTGTCTGTCTCTCAGTCTGTCTCTCAGTCTGTCTCTCACTCTGTCTGTCTGTCTGTCTGTCTGTCTGTCTGTCTGTCTGTCTGTCTGTCTGTCTGTCTGTCTGTCTGTCTGTCTGTCTGTCTGTCTCTCACTCTCTCTCACTCTCTCTCACTCTGTCTGTCTGTCTGTCTGTCTGTCTGTCTGTCTGTCTGTCTGTCTGTCTGTCTGTCTGTCTGTCTCTCAGTCTCTCTGTCTGTGTCTGTCTGTCTGTCTGTCTGTCTGTCTGTCTGTCTGTCTGTCTGTCTCTCAGTCTCTTAGTCTCTCAGTCTCTCTCACTCTGTCTGTCTGTCTGTCTGTCTGTCTGTCTGTCTGTCTGTCTGTCTGTCTGTCTGTCTGTCTGTCTGTCTGTCTGTCAGTCTCTCTGTCTGTCTGTCTGTCTGTCTGTCTGTCTGTCTGTCTGTCTGTCTGTCTGTCTGTCTGTCTGTCTGTCTGTCTGTCTGTCTGTCTCTCAGTCTCTCAGTCTCTCAGTCTCTCTCACTCTGTCTGTCTGTCTGTCTGTCTGTCTGTCTGTCTGTCTGTCTGTCTGTCTGTCTGTCTGTCTGTCTGTTTGTCTGTCTCTCAGTCTCTCAGTCTCTCAGTCTCTCAGTCTCTCTCACTCTGTCTGTCTGTCTGTCTGTCTGTCTGTCTGTCTGTCTGTCTGTCTGTCTGTCTGTCTGTCTGTCTGTCTGTCTGTCTGTCTGTCTGCCTGTCTGTCTGTCTGTCTGTCTGTCTCACACACACACACACACACACACACACACACACACACACACACACACACACACACACACACAGACACACACAGACACACACACACACACACACACACACACACACACACACACACACACACACACACACACACACACACACACACACACACTGTTATTAAAGTACAACCAATGCAGTGTACACACATCGTGCACAGATTATTTCACAGGCCATGTAATTCTCATTTGGCTGGTGGTCTGCAATGCAACCACATGCTGGCCACAAGTGACTGCAAATGGGAAATTCTGTTGTCTCAGCAAGAATTTCACGTTCGCTGCATTCTTTCATATCTGCTCCGCATTTCTGTGGCAGACGGCGGCAGCCAGGAAATATGATTTATCATATCGTCACTGTCGGGTGGAAACCCTGTATGTCCAAAACTGTTACTTTTCAGTAAGTGGATAAAAAAAGAACCTGTGGTACACTGGATCCACAAGTTATTATTTAGTCACAAGCTCTTGCTAATACTTTTCATCGGTTCGATATTCATAAAACCCAAAGATACACTTAACGTCTTTCACCTTCACTTAAAGAAAATTACAGAATAAAATTAGCTAAAATAGCAGATCTACATGTACACAATGTTTCACATCGCGACACATTGTGAGCTTGTAGTTCCACGAAAGAGTGGAACATTGGTGGCAAGCATGGTGTAGCCATCATGTTGAGGAACATGATGGGTTGGTGGTGGTACTAGGTTATCATTATTTTTCTCTAAATGACAAAGACAACATTTCTTCCAAGCAGTTTGCCTGTTGGCTAACATTGGATTTGCGTTTGCCATTTTTTGGTGGATTGATTTCTGATTAAGGCCGAGGGGCTATCCTTTTACCAACTTAATCAAAGTGATACTGCACATTCAGGTATGGGATGCAACTAGGTTCGGGTGACCTACACCTAGCCCGATCATTCATCCAGTGCCATTTAAGTCCCGTGTGATATTTACACCTTCCGGGTAAGTATACATGCACAAGTCATGAATAGCCCCACTTACCCTTGGCTCGGCTCTCCCGCGCTGGCACACCCGGTCAATTCAGGCACGGCTATCTAACTACATCTACTAACTATTACTAGCTAATTGACCGGGGCTGTTAGACAGTATTTGGGACTCTGATAAGATATACTATTACTACAGTATTAGTAAAACTAGATCAGCTGACACTGAACCCCATGCTGAGTTACACAGCAGTGATGCCAACATTGTGCCCTGGTTGTGCAATGACATTCACTCTATTATAATAAGCTACTGTATATAAGACATAATGGTACAACTCCTGGAAGTCATCTTGAAAAATGGCAGCGATTTTGAATTGTTTGGGTGGCCAGCTCCCCTTTTCACAAGAGTGGACCTTGAAGAGTATTTGTGCCAAATATCATCCTTGTATCACAACCTGATAGATTATATCACCACCTGCTCCACTATGGTGGTGGCCATCTTGAAAAAAATGGTTTCCATCTTGGATTTTTGAGTGGCCAGCACCTTTTTCCATAAGATCGGCCCTTATAGAGTATGTGTCCCAAATTTCATCCTTGTATCACAACCTGAAAGATTATATCACTATCTGCTCCGCTAAGGTGGTGGCCATCTTGAAAAAAATGGTCGCCATCTTCGATTTTTGAGTGGCCAGTGCCTTTTTCCATAAGAGTGGCCCTTACAGAGTATGTGTGCCAAATTTCATCCTTGTATCACAACCTGAAAGATTATATCACTATTTGCTCTGCTAAGGTGGCAGCCATCTTGAAAAAATGGGCGCCATCTTGGATTTTTGAGTAGATTTTTAATTGTCTTTTGTCTATTTATTTTTCCTCGATCCCATCTCTTGGCACCTTATTTCAGCTGTACTTTGCTTGGGTTTTGGTTTTGTTGTTTGACTTGAACCTGCTCCATAAAGAAGTATAAAGCTATAAATCTCTCTCTGTTCCTTGCCCCACCTTCTCTCTCAAAGCCACTGCACACAGAACACAGCTGAAAATGAAAACCTGTGCATGCACTCTGCTGTGATATTGCTTACACACACACACACACACACACACACACACACACACACACACACACACACACACACACACACACACACACACACACACACACACACACACACACACGTATTATTATACTTGTGAGGACATCAACATTTTAGTAATATTAGAATTTTTTCTTCCCCTAAATCTAACTTCAATTGTCCTCACAATGTCTATTTCTCAAATTGGGGACATTTGGACCCATTTGGACGTTGGCACGTTGGCACGCACGCACGCACGCACGCACGCACGCACGCGGATGTGTGTGAGTCTATTCCCCCTTCGAAATCTACAATTCCCTGGCCAAAGTGTTGGGCAGAAGCGCTCGTTGCCATTTCTAATTCATTGACTAATCCTGTGTAGTCTGCAGCGTCTCCGCAACAGTGAAACGCGCCGTGGTGTAAAGTAACTAAGTACATTTACTCAAGAACTGTACTTAAGTACAATTTTGAGATACAAATTGTCAATACTTTAACTTTTACTCCACTACAATTCTTTGACACTTTTAGATTATTGTTACAAAACATACATTACCCCACTTCAGCCCTATATACATTTCGGCCATTTGAAAAAGCTCACAATGCGTCGCAATGCGGTATTGACATGTGAGTACTTTTTCCACCACTGGAAACACGTTGCATTTCTGCATGGACTCAAACTGATGTCTGTAATGAGCCACAAAAGCACATCTTTTTTTCTGGTTCTCTTTTTCTTGTCACTGTTATAATTGTTATGCAGCTGAGAAATGATTGAAGTAGACAAATCTGATCAAATCAAATCAAAATCAAATATTTTTTTCCCGAATCTGATCTTTGGGGACTGACTGCCTACATCAGCGATTCCCAACCTGCGGTTCTGGGGACCACTGGTGCGCCGTGATGATAGTGCAAGTGGGTGGGCACCCAAATAAATGGGCTAACAGTATTTCTATTGATAACGCACTGTTTCGGCCGGATTGGTGGTTCTGGACAACCGCCTATCCGACAGACTCAACGTCGGGCACCGCTCTCCCTCAGGTTCATTGTTGCCAGATTCTGTGAGAGAAACAAGCAACCAGGTCTATGAAAACCAGCCCAAAAGAAGCGACTATGGACCACATGAGCACTTTAACAGATACATCAGCTATTTGAAAATAGCAGATCTACAAGCTCACAGACGAACAACTAGAGATGTGCGTGTACACGTTCATTATCCATCCGCCATCCACCCCGATAGATCCGCACCGACCAGGGATGCACATGGGATTCTGTATGGATACCTACTTGTACAAACAATGTCACTCACCACTGCACTGATGTAGTCACAGTATACATCCATATCCATGGTAACAGCAATCCCTCCGTCACTTTATCACCGCGCAACATTTCATAAGACATACCCATAAGCCTCGGCGGCGGCGGCAGGGTTGAGAACTTCGCTAAATCCCCCCCACGACAAACTTTTGTTCCCCCCTTCTTCTTTTTTTTTGTGTGTTTTAAATCCTCAGTTAAGTTTCTCTCACTTTAGCCGCCTTTAGTCCACTGTGTTGTGACGTTAAAGGACCCCATGCAGGCAAAAGCATGTGTAGTAGGCGGCTATTTTGTGCCTGATGGAAAATGTAATATTAAAATACTACAAATACACGCATGCCGAGATTTCGTGCTTTTTAAAAGTTATAATAGGCCTATAGATAGATGTCATTAATTTAATTCCCGCATTATTTCACCCGCGGTTTATCCAATATTAATTCATGATTATATTTGATTGACCCAAATCCTGCACCCAAACTGCGGTTATCCGCGGCAACCGCGGCTAAAACCGAGATCCGCGCATCTCTAACGCCCACACACACATATATGGGATGGATTTCCACATATACCAGGGTGTGATGGATGGTTTCATGCCAGGCCAGAGCAGAGCATTGTTCAGAGTCTCTCTCTAATGAACCCGGCCATGTTGGAGATCAGTGTAGGGTCACATTCATTCTTAATGGGAGCATTAAAAAGTCCAGTTAATGGGGAATAGTGAACATTTGTGATTAAGCAGCTAAATGAATAGAGCCTCTGCTGCAGCCACATTAAAAGCTTACTGACCAGCCAGTATCCAGCAGTCCAGACTATATAGAGCCCCTCATCTCTGACAGGCTGAGCCTCACATGCATTCACACTGCGTAGCGTCATCAGCGACAGTGTTGCCATTATAAGCGACTTTGGGCTTCTTTTTCTATAAAGTTGCTTGTAAATATTGGTAGTTTGCGCGTTTTTTTGGGCTTGTTTCTAAAGTGTCGTTGCTTATTTGGCCTTGCTTAAAAATATATATATATTTATAAACCAGTGGTTCTCAAATATATTCATGTCATGGACCCCCAAATTAATATGTAATTTGTCCCTAACCCCCATTTGAAAATGTTGTGTGCTAGGGAGCCCCGTACCAGATTTGCGTTGTTGGAATGCTTCAAAAATATTCAAGGGGTGGGGAAAAAACTGATCTGCCCCAGCTGGTACAGGCAGTGGGGTGTGGGTTTTTTAAACTCAGATGCTGTAAAATAATACTAATTTCAAAAGTAGGTGTCACGTCTTCACGGGCACAGATCCTTGTTGTTACCACAACGAACGCCATTAACAAATTAAACAAGAGTCGGATTGTAATGTTTTCCTCGACTGGACAGGTGATCCAACAAAATGGGCCGAGGTTATCTGGTTTAATCGCCTGGTAAGACACACTATTACATTTTCTATAGATATGATCAATTAAACGTATAATATACATTTTTAAAAATCCATTAATCAATCAATGCTGTTGATAGAACACGTTTTAGTGAATTCCAAGTACACTTTAGAGACAGGAGTTTTGAGACAGGAGTTTTGAGACAGGAGTTTATCGACGCTATTACCGTTTTGTGCGCTATTACCAAGCAGGGATTTTTACACAAACCCACAGCAAGAGACATTATAACATGGCAATGAATACAAAGCTAAAGCAGTGTGTAAATCCCTGCATGATATTAAAGGGATATTTCACTTTCAAAAAAACTTTTGGTGATGTATCATCTACTCAGGCTTTTGTGAGCCCCCCAGACCGTTTTTAAGTTGCTTGATTCAATATTTAGATATTAGATATTCATTTTATCAGACACGCCCCCTTCCTATACAAACCCATTATAACTTCAAACTCCATTTTTAACATGTTAGATTCATCAAAAACACCCGTCCTTGGTTCACCCGTCTCTACCGCCCCCTAATGCACGAGGGGGCCGTGTTTTTTCAATTACTTTTTTCATTTATTTTTAATATTGTTTTTGGAAAATGAAAAAAATAAAATACAATAAAAAAATAAAATAAAATAAATGAAAAAAAATCTCGGAAAAACACGGCCCCCTCACGCATTAGGAGTGCAGGGTGAGTCAGCAGAACCAAGGACGGGTGTTTTTGATGAATCTAACATGGTTAAAATGGAGTTTGAAGTTACAATGGGTTTGTATAGGAAGGGGGCGTGTCTGATAAAATGAAAATCAAATATCTAAATACTGAATCAAGCAACTTAAAAACTGTCTGGGGGGTTCACAAAGGCTTGAGTAGATGATAAAATCACCAAAAGTTTTTCTGAAAGTGAAATATCCCTTTAAATAGCGATATTAATGGTGTCTCCGGTCTCAAAACTCTGGTCTCTGAACTGTACAATACCCAGGGGGCAAAGGGGGGTATGCTGCATTTGCTCTGCTATAAAAGGTTGGCCACCAGAAATAATATCTATGACCCCGTAGGATCAAAACCTATATGGACAACCCGGTCAATTTTTTGCTGGAAATCCAATATGGCCGCCTCAATATTGGCCCCTATCAGTACCCAGGGGCAAAGGGGGGTATGCTGCATTTGCCCTGCCATAAAAGGTTGGCCACCAGAAATAATATCTATGACCCAGTAGGATCACAACCTATATGGACAACCCGGTCAACTTGCTGCTGGAAATCCAATATGGCCGCCTCAATATTGGCCCCTATCAGAAAATAGCTTTGGCAATAACTTTTGAACCAGATGGGCTAGAAATATAAACTTGGAGCATGAGAAACTCAATGAAATACTTATCTTTATGATTGGGTGTGTCTGGACCTTTAATTTGCATGTTTCCAAGATGGAAAATGAGTTTTACTATGACTTTTACAGTGACAGCTTACTGTTATGGCAAAAAGTCTGCTTTTTAAGCAATATGAACACATTTGGTCAGTTTGAGCTTTCATTTCTATTTTGTCAATATGCCTGCAGTCATAAATAATGTATGGCATTACATTTTTCCCCAGATGTATTGATTTATAGATCTATTGTGGGGATGTTTGCAGAGAAAAAACGGAGAAAAAGCCCACAATGTATCTTATGTATCATTTTAATAAACTAAATACAATATAAACATACACATGCACACTCCAAGACTTGCCAAAAACTTCAACTTTAGGGCTATACAAATTAACATAGTGGTATGCATTCAAGTAACATAACAAAATATAGACTACTTAGTGACAAATAGAGTAAAGGTGGAGTTGAGGTTGCCTACAAAAGGTTCATTTTGACCTCTATGGTGCTGTCTTGCCTGATTCTAAAGCCAATGATACTATGGTACAATGCTATTCACTGTCACTGTTGTCATGTGTTGCACTGATCCTGCTGCATCGTGTCTCCAGTACCTGGCAACGGCATCCTAAGTAGCATGGAATTGCCTTCTTTGCACAGGAACAGAGGCATGATATTGCCTTGTTCATTGACAAAGGCAAGGCTGGCTCGGTAGATGCAAGGGGGACTGCATTGCTAGCACTGAGAGACCATCCATACTCTGTGAAAGAAGGAATATCCGGCTTGGCGATATGTGCACATTTATCTATTATGGTTGCTAGAGCAGCTCTTCTCAGGTGCAGGTCAAAGGCATTCTCTGTCGGGGGCAGCAGCTTTAAGAGGGTTGATCTATTATTGAGGAACTACACTCTAAGCTTACTCAGGTCAAAATCCTCCGGGTGGTCCGCTTTGGATGTATATACAGCAATTGTGAGGTCTCGTGCCTGATTGATGACTTCATATGAGAGGGAATCAGAAGAGTTTTCACCAAACTCCTCAAGTGCAGGGAGATCCAGACGCATGCTGGCCTTGAACCATGCCTTCTTCCCAGTGAAGAAGGGATAGCTGGTGGTATCTCTGCCACTTAAACTATGGATAAAGGGCAGGGCACGACACTGTGAAAGCCCCAGTGCTGATACCATTTGATGGATAGGAAGGTATGAATATTGCTCTGTTCTCACCCACAGCTCTGGAAGGCATCTGAGATGGGTTGCTGCATAGTAAAGGCACATGATGATGATGTCTGTGTCATTGGCATGGATGACAACTCTGTCAACTTTGTCATTCTGGACACTGTACAGGGTGTGGAGTATTATTCTTGTATCAGCTTCCTGTTGTGTGGATTCTAGTGCAGGGACATCTTCAATAGACCCCTCCTTGATCACCACACTCCTTGTCTCTTCTTTAAACCACCCACCCAGGTAAAGATGTGTTGGACCAAGGGCCGACTTAAGTTTCTCATTTTCACACCATTCGTCACAGAGGAAACTCAATAGGTTTGCCTTGTTAGCTGACACAGCAAAAAACTCCTGAGGATCTGGAGCTGTGTAACGCATACTGACTTCATATTCTTTGGTAGGTTTTGGTCGAGCATATCTGTGTTCTTGCTCAGCTGTCTTAAGACTAGGTCCACTGTACCGGTCACAACAGAAGTGAATGATCTCTGTGCCAGCAGGCACATCATTCAACAGCAGACGTTGGTATCGTTCAGCGATGGTTCCAAATGCTTCACCTTTCAGGAACGACCAATGGCGTATGGCATACATGGCATCAATAACTACTGCTGTTTTTCTGTCTTCTGTAGGCAGGTCAGGGATGCATGCAACTTTGGTCTCCTCTTTCAGGACCTTCACAAGGCTTGCCTTGGTACCTGTTCTCATCCTGCCATCTTCCTGGAAGAGGGAAGAGGGGAAGCCACTGCACTCGTGGTTGCCTATAAAGTCAACAAGGTTGAGTTCTCCACCACTGGCTATGATTTGGGTCATGCGCAGGAGGGCAGTAATTTCATTGCTCTTGCCAGGTGCTGAGGTTTTCCCCTTAGATTTTTTAGATTTTGTGTTTTGAGTGTGGGAAGTGTTAAGCTTCATTATGCTTGTCTTCTTCTGTTCACTGGACAATGAATCCCACAGTGCCTTCAGACCCAGTTCTTTCACACTCATCAAGTGGTCCTTGACTGTGGAATCAGCACACTGTCCTGTGGATATGTTGATCGTGGATGATGTGCTCACTGTAAATGGGTTAGGCTCCACTGCTGCCATGACCTTGACTACCATCTCTGCATCCCGGATTACACGACTCTGACCAGACTCATGGTGTGGGTTGGAGGAGTGGAGGTGGAGCATAGACTTGAGCTCTGCAGAGACAGCTGCAGTGAGTGGTTTTGTGTAGACCCATTTTGTCCTGGCAGCAGGGCTGAGTGTAATGCCATCCAGACTGCTTGCTTCCTTGGCATCGGCATTATAGGTCTGCTCCAGTAGCATGTCAAGAGAAACACTGTTGTGGCTGCCATCTGCTCGTCTGCCAACAAATACACCTGCCATCAGTGCTTCATGTACCTCTGAAGCTGTTTCTGGTAGTTTCTTCATCTCAGCCAAATACAGAGGTAAAGATTGCTGCCCGTACTTGTAGTGGCCTGCTGCAGTGAGGTAGGGTAGCATTCTTGCTGATTCACAGAGATGTCCTGTCCAGTCACCTTCCCGATCGTAGTAGATAAACCTTTGGAGAATATCTGACATCTCCAGGAAGGTTGCCCAGAGGACTGCAGTTGGTTGCCCATTCAATGATTCCTGAAAAAGCAGCAGCTGCTCTCTTAGGACTGCCATCTCTGTTGCCATAACAGTCAGCTGTCACTGTAAAAGTCATAGTAAAACTAATTTTCGCGTGGCGTCCATCTTGGTAATATGCAAATTAAAGGTCCAGACACACCCAATCATATTCCATTGAGTTTCTCATGCTCTGAAACCATGAAATAGACACCAAGTTTTTATTTCTAGCCCATCTGGTTCAAAAGTTATTGCCAAAGCTATTTTCTGATAGGGGCCAATATTGAGGCGGCCATATTGGATTTCCAGCAGCAAGTTGACCGGGTTGTCCATATAGGTTGTGATCCTACTGGGTCATAGATATTATTTCTGGTGGCCAACCTTTTAGGGCAGGGCAAATGCAGCATACCCCCATTTGCCCCTGGGTACTTTTAGGGGCCAATATTGAGGCGGCCATATTGGATTTCCAGCAAAAAATTGACCGGGTTGTCCATATAGGTTGTGATCCTACGGGGTCATAGATATTATTTCTGGTGGCCAACCTTTTATAGCAGGGCAAATGCAGCATTCCAAAAAAAAGGGGGTTTTGCCCCCTGGGTACAAGGAATTCAGTACAACCTGTTCTATAAACATTATTGATGACTTAATGGCTGTAGGATTATAGGAAGTGTAATTGATCATACCTTGTAATAGTGTGTCTACCAGGAGATTAAACACTGTGTGCAGATGTGTAGCAACTCATAATGTAATAACTGTTCATAATGTAATAATCAACTCATAACATGTTTTGTAACATGGAGGTAGACAGAGCAGGAGATGGAGAGAGCGAGACAGATCTCCGATCTCAGTGGGGCTTGTGCTGAAACATAACGTATGCCAGGGCTACTCAACTTAAGATGGCTCAGGGGCCACTCAGCAAAATACCAAAAGTCCAAGGGGCCGCAAGCTAAAAATGTCGGTCCTATTTTGGATTTTTCGATTTTGTAACACACACTACACATTGTTATTGTTATAAGAAAATGTACATTTTGACATCATATTCGTTTCACTGTACCTGTTTATTTTGTGTGTATGTCCAGTGGCATCAGTTCAGCAAAAGCTAAGGTATGCCAAGGTTAGTGTTGCCAACTCCCAGAGATTGAAATAAGGGACACCTATCCTGGGCGCGCCGAAAAAATGTGGGGGTCAAACCCCCCAAAAAAAACGAAATGCATAGAAAACTATGCATTATACCTGTAACAATTAACGCACCTGTATTTATGTCTGTCTGTTTGTTTTTGAAAAAAATTAGCAACCCATATATTTGAACGGAAATGCATATTTTTATCCTGTGCTTTTAAAAAAAACGTTTTTTTTTTTTGTTTGACCATGAGGGGCCGCAGAGACGCTGCGTTGGGGCCTCATCGGCCCGCGGGCCACGGGTTGAGTAGCGCTGACGTATGCAATAAGATGGATAATATGACTCTGATTAAAAACCCACTTGAATCCCAGCTTCCATATTCTGGGGGGGACATTAGCCAAAAATTGCCAATCTACAAGCTCAGAACCAAGGGGCCAGCTTCTGAGTTGTAAATTGAGTCTATGTAGGAAATGACAGTTCATATGAATGGCCTGTAGTTTTGCTGTTTTACCCCTGCTGGTGTCCAAAAGAATTAGGCTCCATTCAAACCGATGGGTTTTTGTCGAACTTTACACTTGATTTTAAACTCTCTCACTGCCAGACTTACAGTATTTCTGGCTGCGTGCACCCACTGCCAGCGATGTTTTGATTTTTCTTACCTTCTGAAGTAGTCACAGAATATTTATCTCCAGTATGATCGATCCCCTGATGGTTGCTAATCACAGAGGGTTTCACTGTGCTTCCGCAAAAAAAGAAAAAAAATGTCATAGCGAACGGGAGGTCGCTATGACATTTTTTTAATACGCCTTTGAAAATAGCATATCTCGGCCAAAAAGACATAGTAAAAAAGTACACAGGAGCCGAGATACAGGATTTTTAAGTAATAAGTTAAAAAGGGAGTGAATGGATTTTTTATTTTTATTTTTTTCAAACTTGTCCTTGGCAGCCAGGGCGTTATGACGATGTCTCATCATAAGTCGTCCTTGGCAGTAAGAGAGTAAACATTGTCATAAATACTATATGCTTCCTGTCGCTAGTTTAACGTCTTCTTTCAATCACCATGATATGCGTTTTGGTAAATTATGGTCCCATTTATTTTAGAATTGATGATTAAGTAGGGTATAGGAGAGGCAGGGCTACCTTGTGATGATTCGATTGACAAGCTACACAACCAATAGCATTCATTCCCCTCCCCCGCTCTGGTCCCAACCAATAGCAATCATTTCCGTGTGCATAGGATATGACGCGATATAGAAAGATGGCTGATTTGAAAATGCTGAAAAATAGGCTTCATTTACAATCTGTAGAGTCTATGGGCGTAACGTTGTCCATTCTTTTTTACAGTATATGCTCAGAAGAACGCATTGCGTACCGGCGCATTGTGAACTTGTAGATTGGCAATTTCTGGCAAAAAGATTTAGTCTAGACTGAAAAGGCGCTCAAAGTACGGAGCCAACTCATGTCCAGTTTTCTAAGTCTAGAGGTTTTAAAAGGTTTTAAGGAGTCAAGACCGACTTCAAACTCTAATCAAACTTGATTAAAAGTACAAAGTATTGGCATCAACATGTACTTAAAGTACCAAAAGTAAAAGTACTAAAATGTTTGAAAATAGCAGATCTACAAGCTCACAGCGCGTCGCGATGTGTCAACAACGACCTGAAGGGAGTGCCGTGCCCGGTGTTGAGTTGGTCGCATAGCCGTTTGTCGAGATCCGCTGATACGACATGTCATGATGTGACATGTTGTGAGCTTGTAGATCTGCTTTGTATTATAAATAGAGTGTTCTGCATAATGAGTAGGAGTGAGTGCTATAGGCCCTATAGTATAGGGGATGAGCTGGTGTCTGAAGAGGTTAAATAATGTGTGTGTGCTCAGAGTAATCACTGTGTTGACCGTTCGATAGCATCACGTTACATGGGTAACCCAATAGAATACAATACAATACAATACAATACAATACAATACAATAACACTGTAACATACACTCTCTCTCTTACAGCAAGTGCAACTATTACAGATAAAGCCACCCTCTAGACTTGGTAAACTGGACCTGAGTTGCCTCTAGGGTTAGGGTTAGGGTTACCCTAACCCTATAGGTACTTAAGTTGGACTCCTTTTTTCTGTCTACATGAAATATCTTCACCAAAAATAGAGCGCTTGCGGCGTCTTGTAAGCTTTTGAGATCGAGCTTGCGCTTGTAGATCTGCACTTTTTTGGCTAATGTCCCCCCCCCCCCCCCCCCCCCCCCCAGAATATGAATGCTGGGGTCGTTCCATCATGTTCTATCAGGTGGTTCATTATGAAAGTTGTTTTTATCATTGACAGCTTGTGGATTTCCAAAGACCTTCGGCTGCTATCATCTGCATGCTAACTCATTCTTCTTCCTTGGAGGACAAGAATGATTTATGACTAAGCGTGCATCTCTCTCTCTCTGTTCTCTCTCTATCTCTCTCTCTATATCTCTTTGTTCTCTGTCTCTCTCTCGCTTTCTTTCTCTGTCTCTATGTCGCTTTCTCTCTGCCTCTGTCTGTCTGTCTGTCTGTCTGTCTGTCTGTCTGTCTGTCTGTCTGTCTGTCTGTCTGTCTGTCTGTCTGTCTGTGTCTCTCTCTCTCTCTCTCTCTCTCTCTCTCTCTCTCTCTCTCTCTCTCTCTCTCTCTCTCTCTCTCTCTCTCTCTCTCTCTCTCTCTGCTGACCCATTTCTCATCCCCCTGTCCTTTTGCATTGAACCTAAATTGGCTGTGACATTCCATAAAGCTCAAGGTTTTAATTGACGCCATGCTGTGGCAATGTGGCATGAATAAGCAAATAATCTCTTGATAGAGGCTTCCATTTTGCAGAGCATTGTTGGAGTTCATTCACATTTTTTTGCTTTGCCTTTTCTTGGCAAAGCATTACAGTAAGACCAGCAGCCTTTTAGACTGGCAGGTCGTGACTGTGCTACAGAGTGGCACTAAAACCCAGTGGTGGAAAAAGTACTCAAATGTTTTACTTAAGTAAAAGTATCAATACTGCAATGTAGAAGTACTCTGTTACAAGTAAAAGTCCGGAATTCAAAATTTACTTGAGTAAAAGTACAAAAGTACTGGTATCAAAATGTACTTAAAGTACCAAAAGTAAAAGTACCAAAATGTTTGAAAATAGCAGATCTATAAGCTCACAACGCGTTGCGACGCGTTGTGAGCTTGTAGATCGGCTAATTTCAAATAGCCTAGGTATAAAATAGGGCTAAAGTGGTTAATGTATGTTTTATAATGTAATCATTTATATCTGCAAAGTAACTAACTAAAGTTTCAAATAATTATAGAGGAGTAAAAGTACAATATTTGCCTCTGAGATGTAGTGGAGTACATTGTGAGGACAATTTTTCTGGTCCTCAAAAAAGTAAACAAATGTTTTGTGGTGATACAAATATCACACATTTAGGCTTGATTCACACTTGGTTGCTGCTGCATCCAAGTGTGTCTGTGGGTTCTCTAAACATTGAACCAATGAAAAGAGCTTTTGACTATAACTACATCCATTGTAGATCCATTGGAACACAGGCTCTTTTTTCTCAATGTCTTGAAAAGTAACATTTTTGGACATACAAGGTTTGCACCTCACAGGGTATATAACTTTTTTGTGCTATTGAAATGTGAAGCTCATTGAGTTCACTTTGTATTAAATGTGCTGTGCAGGGGAAAAAAAGAAGAAGAAAAAAAACATTTCAGGTTCATTAGAACTTCACCAGACCGAGCAAACCCAGTTTAAACCACGTCTCTATAGATCAGAGTGAGCAGAAATCTTTTTCATTTTCATATGGATAATTTTATTTTCCCAGCAGCTCCGCAGCTGAGCTGCAGTCTCTCCTCACGATGAAATGTGAGTAAGAAATAAAACTCTGTTGACTGACCTGCAACGCTTGCAAAGCTGAAAACGTAGTGAATTAAATACTTGAACCCTCAATACTTAAAAAAAAAAACTGTACTTGGTACGCAATTGTTTCACCCAATACCAGATCTATTCATCAACATTGCTAATAAGGTGCTTGGGTGGCGCAGTGTTAAAGTGCCTGCCCACCACCACGGGGGTTGTGGGTTCGAATCCACCGTGGTGCATCCGGATCTGTCGAATGCCTATACACGAACACAATTGGCCCGTGTTTCGGGGGAGGGGGGGGCGGGGAGGGTGACAATAGGCACTGCATGTAATCCTATAGACTAGAGGCTGGGGCGGCACCTGTCACCAGGAAGTGTTGGGTGGGAGGAGTAGGATGAGGGCTCTACGTCCTCCCGGTGGGGACTCCTCACAGAAATGTGTGTGGGGAAGGTTCTGGGTTCGATTCCCGCCGGGGACGCTGTGGGCACTGGGGGGCGTGTCCTCTCCTCCGCGTCATCAGCGCCCATACCCTAGGTGAGGTTGGCGAAAGGGCCTACTCTGTGTGGAGTTTGCGTGTTCTCCCCGTGTCCCCTAGGGTAGGTACCCTCACAAAAAACATGCAGTAATCCTGGTCTCTGGATGGAATAACGTGTTCCTTCCACGCGCTACGTCCTACCGGCGGGGAAACTCCCCCCTTTCAGGTGATTAGCTCCTTGCGTGCTCCTCATGCAGTGAAGGAAGCTTGAGCTCAGTTCTGGGATCTCCCTAGGCTGGCAGAGGGAGAGTAGCGCCCAGGATTACATAAATTGGCACTGGGTGAAAAAAAGGGGTTACAAAATTGTGGGATGAAAAAAAAAAAGAAGGATGGCTTCATGGACCTCTGAAGTCCGGCTGTTGCTTCATAGTCCTATACTCCCTCAGCTGTCTCCTGTTAGGCTAAAGATCAACCCCCCCCCCCCCCCCCCCCCTCTGTGGAATCACAGCTCATTTGTCCTTGGCTCTGACAGGGCCTCGGGTCAATAATGGCATCGCATCGCTGCGCTCTCGTTTGGGCCTGGTGTTGGCGGTGGCGGTGGCCCTGCTTCTACGGCTGACACAGCAATACTGTGACTGCTGGTGGCTCCATGACGGATGGCAGCGAGGTCCCAGTCACGCCTCCTGGGGGCAGCACTCGCGCTGTATTTTGTTAATCCATCTGCTTTCATTTGACACGGGGGGCATCACATGACGAAAGTCAAGTAACTCAGCCGCTCTGTGGATTTCACATACTGTGTTATCAATATACTCCTTTCACCGTTGGATGCGCACAAACTACCACACACTACGAACAACAACTTTTACGTTACTTGAGTACAGTGGTGGGAAAAGTACTAAAAGTACAAAATTATTGGTATCAAAATGTACCTATGCCAAAAGTAAAAGTACTCAAATATTTGAAAATAGCAGATCTACAAGCTCACAGCGCGTCGCGATGCGACGCGTTTTGAGCTTGCAGATCGGCTATTTTCAAATAGCCTAGGTATAAAAATGGTTAAAGTGGTTAATGTATGTTTTATAATGTAATAATTTATATCTGCAAAGTAACTAGTAACTACATTTTTCAAATAATTGTATTGGAGTGAAAGTACAATATTTGCTGTAATGGAGTAGAAGTAGAAAATACTGGATATTGGAAATACTCCGGTAAAGTAAAAGTACCTCAAAATATTACTTAAGTACAGTAGGCCTACTTGAGTAAATGTACTTAGTTATTTTACACCACTGCTTGAGTATTTCCATTTTTGATACTTTATACCTCTACTCCACTATATCTCTGCCAGCTCAGTGGCCTTGTGGTTAGAGTGCCCGCCCTGAGATTGGGAGGTTTGAATCCCCACGGGCGGGCCGGGTCACACCAAAGACTATAAAAAATAATTTCAATGGGTTTATATAGGAAGGGGGCGTGACTGATAAGATGCATACTGAATAGCTAAATATTGAACCAAGCAATTTAAAAACTGTCTTGGGTGAAACACAAAAGCTTGAGTAGACATTAAAATTACCCCAGAAGTGTTTTAAAGCGAAATATCCATTGGCAAAAAAATCGGAATACTTCTTTCCACCACTGCGTATATCGTCAATATTGACGCCCTTATTTCAAAATATTAAAACAGTGAAAATTGCCGATCTACAGGCTCGCAAATCGAGACGCATTGTGAGCTTGTATATCTGCTATTTTGAACTGCTTTTGTGCAACACTACTGTACTGTATGTATATATATCCTTTATTTCGCTATCTCTTTCACAAACAGACTGACTACAGTAACCACTTCAACGGAAGTCCATAACAATTAAAATCATAACGGATTAAAAACACACCTGTGTACAACATCACATTGTACACTTCAAGTAACTACAATAGACCACTGAGGCACAAATCAATTTACCTCAAAGAGGCACCAGAGCAGGATCCGCTTTCAAAAAGCAATTCCTTTACCGTCCCTTTTGAAGACCCCCAGTGAAATCAGTGCAGACAGTTTCCCTTTAGTTTGGAGAGAGTCAGTGGTGTAAAGTAACTAAGTACATTTACTTAAGTACTTTACTTAAGTAACATTTTGAGGTATTTGTAATTTACCTGAGTTTTTCCAATTTCCAATACTTTTACTTCTACTCCACTACATCTCAGAGGCAAATATTGTACTTTTACTCCATTACAATTATTTGAAAACTTTAGTTACTAGTTACTTTTCAGATATAAATCATCATGTTATAAAACATACATTAACCATTTTAGCCCTATATTATACCTAGGCTATTTGAAAATAGCCGATCTACAAGCTCACAACGCGTCGCGATGCGACGCGTTGTGAGCTTGTATTCAGATAATGTTAGTACTTTTACTTTTACTTTTGGTACTTTAAGTATATATTTTGTTGCCAATACTTATGTACTTTTACTCAAGTAAATTTTTTATTCTGGACTTTTACTTGTAACAGAGTATTTCTATATTGCAGTATTGGTACTTTTACTTAGTAAAACATTTGAGTACTTTTTCCACCTCTGGAGAGAGTATGATGTAACTATAGCATATGATGAAGTATGGCATTCATTTACGGGAGAAAAAAAATGAAAAATAGAGATTGGGGATTTTTGCCCGAGGTCAAACAATATACTCCTTTCACTGTTAGAAGCACAACAATGACTACAGGCTACAAGAAGAAAAGGATTGATGTTCTTTTCAACTAATCTTTACTTGCACAGATCTCCTGGGTGGGTGTGGACCCATGTATGACAGCCACTTCAATTTAAAGGCCCTTTAAAGGAAATCTTTGATCAGGGAATGTTTTGTAGTTGGTTTACTGTAATGAGAATGTTGATTCATTGTGAAGCAGAGACCAGTGGTGGAAAGTAACTAGAGGTTACGTATGTAACCCCAGTTTTCTTATCTTCGAAGTAATATACTTACATAATGGGATAACATCGCCAGGGGGCGATGTTATCCCATAAGTATATTACGAAGAAGAGACAGAATAACTAGTACATTTACTTAAGTCCTGTAAACGTTTGAGCTATTTTTACTTTATTTGAGTGTATCCATTTTTCGTTAATTTATACTGCTACTCCACTACATCTCAGCGACACATATTGTACTTTTTACTCCGCTGTTTGATGGCTTCATTTACTAGTTACTTAGTAGATTTAGATTATTATTAAGCCCTATTTTATACTTTGTCAATTAAAAAATCACACCCAGTGTGAAGTGAGCGGTGCTATTTAAAAACAACAGTGGTCATCACAGTGATGGAAGCTAACTTTTTTTTTAAAAGTATATTTTTTTAAGTGAGTGGTGATATTTATGAGTTATTAATTTCATCATGCGTCTCGCTAGCCAATCACAATACTGAGCAAAGGGTCTGAATACCAATCAGCCAATCACAGTACAGCGAAAGACATATTTTCACGACGGAAAGAAAAACTTTCGCCACGGATGGGTCCTGTCGTGTATTAGCCTGTATGGCTTATAGTTATGAAACAGTATGCAAGTAGAAACATAGAATGTAACTAAAGAAATATATACTACAGCTAAAGTAAGCAGAATTGAGTGTTGTGAACCAGGTGCTTGCATAGATCATCAGGGACACTCTGCTGTAGGTGTGAATGGCATCTACAACTCTATTGTTTAACCTGGAGTCGCCGGGTCTGGGCTATCTCACAACAGCTGCTTGATCAAACAGGTCATTGACCCCCACCCCACATGAACCAATAAGAGTGACTGTATGTAAGTGACTAGTTAGTAGTACTGTCCCAAGCAGTCAGGCTGTAGGCCAGGGGCTTCGGCTCCTGGCTCCTGCTTCTGCTATGCTGTTGCTCTGACATAAATGGTGAATATGGAACTCTGGGTCCGCGATGTCTCTTCTCCTCCACTTCTTATTACATCTACCAGCCTGCTAAACCGCAGTTTATGCCTCAATTACACCACAGTCCCAAACCCACTTATAGGAGCGGCTAGACCGCTCAAAAATAGCCGATCTACAAGCTCACATCGTAAACTATTTTCTACATTAGAGGTTCGGGCCGTGACATCTAGAGTTTGGGCCGCTACGATGGCCTCACATCTACGCTGCACCGCCGATCCGACCGATATGCCCATATATCCCAGATCTCTGTATCTGTCGGTCCTTGTCTCTTTTTTGTTCATATATGGAGATCCCTGATGTCATCAGTATAATATGCCCATATATGGGCATGCATGTGACAGGGTTATGTCTGAGTCATAGTCAGGGTTGCTAGATCTGCTTATTATAATTTCCCAGCAAGATTTTATTTGAAAATATACAAAATCTACAAGCTCGGGCTTGTAGATCTGCTATTTTCAAATAGCTGATGTATATGTTAAAGTGCTCATGTGGCCCATAGTTGCTTCTTTTGGGCTGGTTTTCCTAGACCTGATTGCTTGTTTCTCTCACAGAATCTGGCAACACTGGTCATAGTATGTGCTGGGCGAGCAAGTCCATAGAAGTGAATGGTCAGGAATTTTCCGTTTACCACTCTAGTTCTTTTATAACTCTATATGGACGGGCCGCGTTGGTCCGCTGGCCGGCCCGTCCTCCCATTAGCTACTTCTAATTACGGGGACAGAGCTCTGCTCTGTACACGTATTGTTATTGGCAGTATTCTGTCACTTCTTCTTCTTCTTCTTCTTCTGCCACTTTTCGCAGTTCTGGCTGAACCGCGCTGTCGCTTTTTACGAAACTCGGCCATATGGTAGATGGTCATGAAAAACGATCAAAAAATAATTCTCACAATCTTTCGTCCAAAGGTGGCGCTATAGCACTCAATTGAAAATGCCAACTTTGACCAGGTACAACTCATGCCCTGTTTGACCTACAGCCATGAAACTTGGATACACATATGCGTCTCCTCATGCTGAACAACTTTCACCCTCTGACTTTTGACCTCTGACCTTTAGATCTCCCACCATTTTGAATTATATGAAAAACAGTCATTGGCTCCTAACTTCTGCATTTTTTCACTTATGGAAAATCCGTTGGAAATTTTTGTAGGCAGTGGTCCAAGGTTCAAGTGCTAAACGTTTCGTGCAGATTGCTCAAAAATCCCAGGAGGAGATAGATTTTAACTATTACAATTTAAAGAAAATTATTCATCTGTGCCTAAAACATACATGCAGACTCACATTTCTTTGAAACTTTGCAGAAATGTACAGGGTCATTCCAAATATCACTGAAACCAATCTTACTCCAATTGGCCAAAAGGGGGCGCTATAGCAATTTTTTGAAAAGGCAGACTTTAAACAGGCATAAGTCATGCCTCGTTTGGCCGAAAGTCGTGAAACTTGCTTACACATGTGCCTTGACTCATGAGGAACACACGTATCGATTTGACCATTAAGCTCCGCCCTTAGATTTTCCGCAATTTTGAGCAGTTTGAAAAATACTTGTTTTTGCCAGTTCTGGCTTAACCGTGCATACGCTTTTTACGAAACTCGGCCATATGGTAGATGCTCATGAAAAACTACCAAGAAATAATTCTCATACTCATTCGTCAAAGGGTGGCGCTATAGCACTCAATTGAAAGTGCCAACTTTGAACAGGTACAACTCATGCCCTGTTTGACCTACAACCATGAAACTTCGATACACACATGCGTCTCTTCATGCCCGACAACTTTCGTGGTCTGACTTTTGACCTCTGACCTTTAGATCTCCCACCATTTTGAATTATATGAAAAACAGTCATTGGCTCCTAACTTCTGCATTTTTTCACTTATGGAAAATCCGTTGGAAATTTTTGTAGGCAGAGGTCCAAAGTTCAAGTGGTAAACGTTTCGTGCAGATTGCTCAAAAATCCCAGGAGGAGATAGATTTTAACTATTACAGTTTTATGAAAATTATTCATCTGTGCCTAAAACATACATGCAGACTCACATTTCTTTGAAACTTTGCAGAAATGTACAGGGTCATTCCAAATATCACTGAAACCAATCTTACTCCAATTGGCCAAAAGGGGGCGCTATAGCAATTTTTTTTAAATGCAGACTTTAAACAGGCATAAGTCATGCCTCGTTTGGCCGAAAGTCGTGAAACTTGCTTACACATGTGCCTTGACTCATGAGGAACACACGTATCGATTTGACCATGAAGCTCCGCCCTTAGATTGTCCGCAATTTTGAGCAGTTTGAAAAACACTTAAACCCAGGATTTTTCAGCTATTTGCGTGAAACTGTATCATCTGTGTGATCTCCTTTTTCACAGTTACTTGTCTGTTGGGCCAATGGCGTCTCCCTTAAATGAATGCCTCACAATCTCAAGGTCGCCAGTTCAAGCCTCACTTGATGTAGACTTAATTTAAGTTGAATTGCAAACAACATGACTGTATCAATGAATACATGTGCAAATGGTAAAGATAATCTGAAATGCTTATTTGAGAGTACGTTTTTTACGTATGACATACTTCATTCTGAAAATAGCTGATCTACAATCTCACAACTTTTCATGGTTTGTGAGCTTGTAGATCGGCTACTTTCATTAGTTTTGGTTCTGAGGAGATGTACAATTTCTTCATTGGTAAATGGCTTGTGAACGAGTGATCTTAGTGTTAGTGAAACAGGGGCTTGGTTCATGAAAGAAGGCAAGAGTTTATGATCTTCAACAGACAATATCAGCCTGGACAAAGCTATAGCACTATAGGTAGTGTTGCAGCCTATTAGTCTGAAGGTTGAGAGTTCGAATCCTGTTAATGGCAGTAGGTTGAGATGTCCAATCAAACCATTATGTTTCCATCTCTCTCTCTCATCAATCTATTGTTTCCATGTCACTCTCTCTCTCTTCAATCTATTCCGTTTCCATGTCTCCCTCTCTCTCTATTCACTGGCCCCGTATTATCGCTGCTTGCAGCTATATTATAGGATTGTATTTCTACATTGTGGTATTTCTACTTTTACTTAAGAGTAAAAAAACAGAGTACTTCTTCCACCATGCTCAAGACTGGGGGAAGAGGAGATCCTTATCCTGTTAATTACCTTCAGAGCGGAGCCGTGCTCTGAGGTGTCAGGCCTGGAATTTCATCATTTTAGGGGGCAAGGCCACCTGGCCTTTGGTGTCGTCAACTTTTTGGGGGCACAAAGGCCAAACGCCGGCCATCAAATAAAACAATGAAGTCCATGGAAATAATGAATTGAACTTAAGGGTTATGGGTGATTTTATTTTTAATAGATAGTAGGACATAAATTAATAAAAAAGAGCTGTTTATTTACAAAACAGGCAAGCTGAGGGGGCACAGTGGCCATGGCGTCCTGCCCTGGGCTATCTCTGTTTTTCACGTATTGAAAATACATGCACAAAGCTCAAGGTCGTTTGTGGTTTTTATAGTGCCGAATTAGTGCTTAGAGGTGCAACAGTAAATCACATTAAGTGATTTAATCTATTATTATACATGTAAAAAGAAATCTGAATTGAAAGCCTCACTATATAACTTTTTGTTAATGAATAAAATGTTTTTTTTGTCGAATCTGTATGGTAGAGTATGTTAAGCAAAATTGACGGGTAGCTGGTCTTTATTGAAAAAAATATATACTTTTCAATAATGACCAATAAATACATTAATAAATTGACCCAAAAGTAACAACAGAACGAAGTATTTCCTTGCTTACGGTAAGTGTTGCGCTGGGTGGATACAGTCGCCTCGGAAAACAAGGAAGTGTAGTTGATCAAATAGAAGACATTTTTGGGTACTGCATTGTCTATTTCTTGCTTCAAAAACATTCTTGAGAGCAACGTTTAGTTGTAAATGACACAGTGTGTTTGTTTACATGGCTGTCAAGTTGGATACAGCATAAAATCAAGCAGCGCAGGTTGATATGAACAGGTGCTCTGAGTCTTTGATTAGACAGCGGTCTGTTATAGAGCTTGATGGAGTTATTTTGATTGATCATAATTTGTCTAGTGCCCTAAACCTGCTTTAAATGTCAAATTAATATAATAGCTGCTCATATTGACCTAAACTCTGTCATGTACTATTCTGCTATTTCTCTGTCTATGCAAGGTCAAAGTAGTTACAGGCCTGTCTGTGGTTATCTTTGTTTTAAGAACACTGTATCTCGATGTTCTCCTCTGCGCTAACAATTCCTTCAGCGCCACTGAAGTCATCACTGACCAGTGACAGGTCAGACCCGAGGTCAACGTGTTATCCGAGACATGTGGACGCTGTTTGTTCAAAGATAAACTGTCACACCATCTTCATCATCTTCATCATCTACCATCATCATCCTCATCTGACGACGACGTAATCATCACTATCCACCAATAGCAGGATGACACCTCTAACGGCTGGACGCTTGATGTATCTTCAATGATGTCATATGTTTATGTTACTGGACGCTGTTAAAGTCCAGTGCTTTCTCTGTTTAACGGCAGAGAGAGGCGACGACCGATGATGCGTGAACCTGCTGATACTGTAACCTTCCATTACTCTCTCTCTCTGAATAATAGACTTTCATTACATCCAATGGCTGCCTGTGTCCTGAGTCTGGTTTTTTCTTGTCGCCTTTGATGAAAGTTACCGGTACTTATATACATACTGATGTGATGTTTCTGCCATGCATAAGTATCTATACATATGGTTGATAAGGAAAAATAACAGCTCTATCAATTGGTCCAAATCGATGCCGGATATGTTTAAAACAGGGTGGACGGGGGGAACTGAGCTATTGACCGGAACTGTACGGTCAGACTCTCTTCCCCTGGCAGACCATGTTTTAATACGTATCAAACGAACCAGCCTTGGGTGTAACGATGTATCACTTCTATTCAGATGAAGGTTATCTTTGAACAGTATCACATTTTTTATTTTATTTATTTTGTTTTGGACCTGGACGCGATCGCTGGACCTTTGGACTTGCCCTGTGACTCTCGACATGTCTCAAATTCCACATGGTCCAGCCATCGGAGTCAGGATCCCTGAACCATTGATTTGGTATGTATATCTTTTTATTTTATTTTACCATGGTCCAGTGATTGGGATCTCCACGTAACTTCTCCATGTGAACCTTGATCTGATGAGTATACCTTTTTATTTCTTTTTATTTTAATGTCTTTACCGAACTATTTGTCTCATAAATTATCAGCCTGTTTTTAAATTACTGTTTAACACAGCTCCGCCAGGGAGTCAGTCAAGTAAAAATGTTTTATCACCTGGGAGGACATTCCTAATGTCTCATAAATTATCCTCTTATTTAGAATACAGTGGTCTTTATTTAGGTTGTTTTCTGTATATATATATTGATCACCACCAGACACATCCTCAACGTTTTTTTACATCAGCTGTTACTTAACACTAGAGGTGGGAGGGGGTTGTCTGTGTGGTGCCTATATGATATGTATACTATTTATCGTTGTCTTAGTTGTCATAATGTACTAATTTTCCTTCTATACTGATATTTGACCTAAGATTAACCCCTGCCACCCCTTTACACACTGCCTATCGGCTGTATGTGGGTTAATGTTCTAGTCTACTGTTCTAGCCTTAGATAGACAGGCATAATACGTCCGCCTTATCGGGTCTCAAATCAGCTCAAGGGTACTCACAGTGTTGCTCTCCCCTGGCCTCATATTACCTGCTAGCTACAGGTAACACATTTGTATGCAGTTGTATTTCTATGTTAGTACCACCCATCGGATAGTTGTCCGCGAGTACAAAATATTACTAGGCAGCTGCATACTGGAACACAATCTCCAACCCATATGGTATTTCTATGTTAGTACCACCCATCGGATAGTTGTCCGCGAGTACAAAACATTACTAGGCAGCTGCATACTGGAAATGTTAGTACCACCCATCGGATAGTTGTCCGCGAGTACAAAACATTACTAGGCAGCTGCATACTGGAACACAATCTCCAACCCATATGGCAATGCCAGGTTTGCCTTCCTTGTCAGTACATTTTTTTGTTTGTTTGTTTTGTTTGTTTTGACCACTGTTAAATCATCCATCCATTTAATATATTGAGTTTTAAACAATAAGTTTTAACTTTTAACGCCTTAATAATACATTTTATATTCCTTTGAACCAGTGAATATATTTTGCCTTAATAATAAGTTTTAAATCCTAAGTTTTAAATTCTAAGTTTTAAATATTTTTAATATAATTTAAACTAATAAGTAGCCTAATACTGAACCCAGTCAGTAAAATATTTCTCATTCCAAATTTAGTTTGTCGCTGAAATATGTATGTTCGGTATGTCTGTGTGTATTAATGAACGATTGTTTTTTTGTTTGTTCTCTCTATCTCTCTCTCTCTCTGTGTGGATCCGCCAGTGTGTGAGTGCAAGGGAATTGGAAAAAAATTAACTATAATATTAAGTTTATTATAAAGTCATTTTGAATTATTTTAAAAAGTTTTGGAAATATTTTATCATTTTAACTTAAGATTTTTTTTTAGCTCTTTTTGGAAATTTTTAATTTCGATTTATTTTGGTGTACTTTACCTAACTCTAATATACTCTTCAGAACAAAGATGTTTATTCCTTATTTTTCATTGTTATATTTTAATTTTAAATATTTTAATTATAACTTTTTAAAAAATTGTAATTTTATTTTATTTTATTTTTATCAATTTTTTTTCTTTTGATTTTCAGTTTGATTTTTTTCTTTCTCATCAACAAATTCGTCCTCTGACACACACTATATTACAGATATATGGGTGTCAAATAGAGGGGAGTTTGATGAATATGATTTGATTTAAATGTTTAATGTGCTTTGTTTGTGTTTGTTTCATTTTAGAACGAGAATGTAAACCAATTCCTGGACAACAATAAGGTCACAATACCTGCTAATTGTGACATACAGGGCTAAAACTTTAATTTTATTCCAAACTGTTTTAAACTCTGTTTCATACTATAGTCAACTGTAGGTCTCATGCCAAACAGTAAATTTGATTTCCATCTATCTTACAGATTTCAACTAATGTCTTGGATAGATGTTTGATGCCCCCATGCCTACATGATGCAATCGGGAAGTATTTCTTGAGTTTTAAGACCATTCCACGTGAGTTTTTCCCTAAATAAAGTGTAAAATGATGTAATAAATACAGGTATCAGGAGTGTATTGTTCCATTTTCAAATACTTTGGACCGACAGGTCGACTTGTTAAATAAAGCACATGACCGCAGTTTCACACGAGGAGGGTAACTTTTCCATGGACATACACAGAATCGGACCGGACACGTAGGTATCTGGTCAGAGTTCAATTTGAAAACGTCAGGCTGGTCAGTTTTCTCTCACTCTCAGGCTAAGCTGCCAATGTCATTAACTGTGCTGAAAATTGATCAAATCTAAACATATTTTGAAAAGGTTTGTTTGGGACAGTACATTAGCTGAGATTTTTTGAATTATAATAAAGTTATTTTCAAATTGCAAGGGAAAACTTGTGTGGTGTCTTAAAATGTCATGAAATATAACCATGTTTTGCTTCCTAATTGAATAAATAACCATTATATACAGTCCTTTTTGAAGAAGTACAATTTTGAATTAATATCTGAATAAATTATACAGTCCTTTTGAAGAAGTACAAATGTGTATGTTATCTGAATAACTAACCATTTATTTTTGCCCTTAAGTCATTGAAATCTCTGTCACAATGTTAAGTTTGCCTGTCTGTGTCTGATTTGGTTTGAATAATGTCACAAGGTACAAGACTTGATCAGCTTGCCCTTTGACCCTATCCAAATCATGATAAGATGTAGGCTTGATGGAGTTATTTTGATTGATCATAATTTGTCTAGTGCCCTAAACCTGCTTTAAATGTCAAATTAATATAATAGCTGCTCATATTGGCCTAAACTCTGTCATGTACTATTCTGCTATTTCTCTGTCTATGCAAGGTCAAAGTAGTTACAGGCCTGTCTGTGGTTATCTTTGTTTTAAGAACACTGTATCTCGATGTTCTCCTCTGCGCTAACAATTCCTTCAGCGCCACTGAAGTCATCACTGACCAGTGACAGGTCAGACCCGAGGTCAACGTGTTATCCGAGACATGTGGACGCTGTTTGTTCAAAGATAAACTGTCACACCATCTTCATCATCTTCATCATCTACCATCATCATCCTCATCTGACGACGACGTAATCATCACTATCCACCAATAGCAGGATGACACCTCTAACGGCTGGACGCTTGATGTATCTTCAATGATGTCATATGTTTATGTTACTGGACGCTGTTAAAGTCCAGTGCTTTCTCTGTTTAACGGCAGAGAGAGGCGACGACCGATGATGCGTGAACCTGCTGATACTGTAACCTTCCATTACTCTCTCTCTCTGAATAATAGACTTTCATTACATCCAATGGCTGCCTGTGTCCTGAGTCTGGTTTTTTCTTGTCGCCTTTGATGAAAGTTACCGGTACTTATATACATACTGATGTGATGTTTCTGCCATGCATAAGTATCTATACATATGGTTGATAAGGAAAAATAACAGCTCTATCAGAGCTCATCGGTCATTATCCAGAAATTGTTTAAGTTTCTTGAAAAGTATAATTTTTGGACATACAAGGTTTGCACCCCACAGCCTAGGGTATATCTCTCTTTTGTTGCTTTTAATGTGAAATGGGAAGCTCATTGAGTTCACTTTGTATTAAAGTGCTCTGCAGAAAAAACAAAAGAAGAAAAACATTTCAGGCTCATTAGACCTTCACCAGACAGAGCAAACCTAGCTTGCATTAAGCTCTAATAACAAACCAAGTCTCTATAGATCAAAGGGAACAGACATCTTTTTAATTTTCATATGGATATAGACATAGGATCTGACACGAACTTTGACCTGATTAAACAACAAGGCAAATAAATGTACTTTGGCTTTGCACAAAACATTAAGCAAAGGAAACACATTATAAAAGGACATTTCAATTTATTAAAAAGGAAGAAAAGGTTTTCCCTCAGGACACACAGCAAAAACACAATATAAAAAACGACGAAAGAAGTAAAAAATAAAACAGAAAAACAAGAGTAAAATTACGGTAGCAGAATAATAATGCTGTCCGGCAAAAACCAGTTAACTCTATTTTGACGCTTTTGCATTTTTTTGCATAAGTCAGGGCCATTGAACACCCTTTACGTCTGTGTGTTGGTAAAAAAAAGAATTTTAACCAATGAAGAGCATTAAAAAGCGCTTCTGACAAAACCCCTTTTGACCTCCAACCTCATTGTGAGCTTGGAGGTCCATTCAGCTGTTCTTATCAATGATGAACAAAACCTCCTAAACTCCACTTTTTTCATTTCCTGAAAAATGAACATTTTGGAGTTGGCTGGTCCCTGCCGGACAGCAGAGATGTATTAAACAGGTCTAAATTAGGAGCACGTCCCAGGAGATATGCAAGCAGAGATTAGTGGAAAAAGAAAATCAATCCTTTTCTTTTGTTCCTGTTGTAGAGTGTAGTCATTTTTTAGCATTAAGTGACGACCAATTATATGAAGATACAATTGGTCATCACTAATGCTCAAAAATGACTACATTCTACAACAGGAACAAAAGAAAAGGATTGATGTTCTTTTCCACTAATCTTTGTGTGTGTGTGTGTGTGTGTGTGTGTGTGTGTGTGTGTGTGTGTGTGTGTGTGTGTGTGTGTGTGGGGACCCATGTATGACAGACACTTTAATTTAAAGGCCCTTTAAAGGAACGATTTGATCAGGAGTTTTTTCTACTTCATTGAGAATGAGAATGTTGATGAATTGTGAAGCAGAGGAGACTCTCTCATGACCATCAGTGGAAAGTAATCAGTAAATAAGGAGCACTGCACCCATTTTCAACCTTATATCTTCATATAACTGGTCGTCACCCGTGCTCAGTGGTGGAAAGTAACCAAGTACATTTACTTAAGTACTGTACTTAAGTACAATTTTGAGGTATTTGTACTTTACTTGAGTATTTCCAATTTTCAGCACTTTTACTTCTACTCCACTACATCTCGGATCCAAATATTATACTGTTACTCCACTACATTTATTTGAAAACTTTAGTTACTAGTTACTTTGTAGATTTTGATTATTATTACAAAACATACAGTAACCAATTCAGCCCTATATACATTTCGGCCTTTTGAAAGTAGCCGATCTACAAGCTCGCAATGCGTCGCATCGCGACACATTGAGAGCTTGTAGATCTGCTATTTTCAAAAGATTTTGATTTGAAAACAGGAGGACATTCGAGCACTTTCTACTTTTGGTACTTTAAGTACATTTTGATACCAATACTTTTGTACTTTTACTCAAGTATATTTGTAATTCCGGACTTTCACTTGTAACAGAGTATTTCTACATTGCAGTATCGAAACTTTTACTTAAGTAAAAAAATTGAATACTTTTTCCAGCACTGCTCATGCTTCCACCCCTGCTCATGCTCATTACAATATGGCACCATTTCTGTCTACTCGCCCTGTATGTTGCCCCAATAAGAATTCAAAACAATCTTAACAAAAAGACGCAGTGAAACACAGAGAAAACAGTGCATAGAAAACAGCAGGGGCAGTGTGTGGGCGGGAATGCCACTGTGGCCTTGATATGCCACAGGCCCACAGCTGGCATATCATTTTATTTAGGGGCAGAAGGCCAAACTGCGGGGGTAGCCTATACGGGAGGCATGGCCTCCATGATATTCCTTGTTTTGCCCTAAAGGCCATCATCACAGCAAGTGACTTTTGAAATGGATGCCTACGACGTCTACAATAGGCTCTATGCACAGCAGCCATATTGTGAAGACATAAACAGGTGTTACCAATGATACTAATGAAGGCTCTGTTCCTTTTTGTGAACGCGGAAGGAGGCCTCCGCCCAAGTGGAGCATACTATGAAACTCTGCTCGGCTTGTGTCTCTGTCTGTCTGTCTGTGTGTGTGCAGTATGTGTGCACTGCCTGCACTGCCTGTGTGCAACCAACAGACACACACACACACACACACACACAGACAGTCCGTAAATACACAATATTTTCGAGCTGCGTTCGCTTCCAGCGTTCGCGCGTCTTACTTGTAGTGTAGCACAGTGGTTCTCAGATTTTTCAATTTCCACGACCCCCATAACTCTGAGAGTGTACAAATGGAACCAAATGGACCCGTTCCATTTGTACACACTCAGAGTTACACACACGTAAGGGGCCATTTGGAAACCCTTTAAGGAACCATGAGGGTCCCTGGACCCAATTTTAGAGCCACTTGGTGTAGCAGAGTGTTTCCAGTGAGTCAACATGCACAACATCAGCACCCTGACTCTGTTTGACCAGAATGGAACAGAGCCTTCGTTAGTATCATTGGTAACACCTGTGAATGTCTTCACAATATGGCTGCTGTGCATAGAGCCTATTTCTATTCTCGCCAGTTATACTGTGTAGCACTGACTGCACTAGTATACGGCAGTTGGATTTGTCACGGCACGTACTCCTACAGGCTGCGGCGGCGCCTGTCGGCAGGCAGTGTTCGGTATAGGAGGAGTAGGACGAAGGTTCTACGTCCTCCCGGTGGGGGCTCCTCACTGGCAGGTGTGAGTCAGTAGGATACAACAGCAGTGACAACACAGAAATGTGTGTGGGGAGGAATCAATTTGCAAAACTACTATCTGTAGCCTAGTTATCTGCTATTTTTGCCCTATAGGGACGCCAGGTTGAAAGTGTTTAAGTGTGTCTGTGGGTTTTTATAAATATTGAACCAATGAAAAAATATTAACAAGAGCTTGTGACCAAATAATAACACATTGGATCCTTTGGAACACAGGTTCTTTTTTTCCCTTTTTTTTATTCCCTAAAAATTGGACATACAAGGTTTCCACCCGACAGTGACGACGTGTCAGACAACTCTCCATTCCCAGTAAAAGGTGGCTTAGCCTGACTAAGAGGTACATAATTAACTAAAATCCTTTAATTGACTTCATTTGTTAATCAAGCCGAAGCGGTCGGCAGCCCTCCAGAGCAATAATGAGTAGACTGCAGTACAAGGAGCCTGTTTTGCATAAACAAATGTATGCATTAGCATTTGTATTAGTTAGTCTCCCTGCTAATACTGTACATAATCAGGCAGAAATTATGCACATCTCCTGTACTTACTCTGTGAGCTATTTTGAGCCGTTATTTGGCACGCGCATGTACTGTTCTTGGGAGGACATTAACATTATACGTTGGTGATTTTACGAATGCCACTTTTACTGTTGTTTTGCCCTGTTTAACCCCTAACCCTAAAAGCCACAAAACAGCAGATCTACGAGCTCACAACGCATCATAGAGCTTGTAGATCGGCTAACGCGAAGCACTAAACCTAACCTCTAAATGTCCGATCGCTCTGAAAATAGAAACATCTGGCGAAAAGTTAACCATTTCAGCCCTATTTTAGACGGTACTTTGTCATACAGTGGTGGACAATAACAAAGTACATTAAAAAAAAACAAAGAAGAGATCCGAGCACTCCAAAAAAGCAGGAGGAGAGAGATCTAAAAGGTTAAAACAAATCTTTTTAACCGTTGCTAATTATTGTGTAGTATTAGAGTAAGCCCTATTTTAAAAATGGTAAAGTAGTGTATTTCCAATAGACAGGTTTAAGTGGGGTTTTGTAATAATAATAATGTAATAATAAATACATATAATAATAATAAGTCCAAAGTAACTTGTAACTTGTAAGTTTTCAAATAATTAGTGGAGTGAAAAGGATAATGTTTGCCTGTGAGATTTCTTGGAGTAGAAGTATAATGTGGTGAAAAATGGACACACTCAATTAAAGTAAAACTCCCTCAAACGTGTACTTAAAGGTAGGGACATTTTCTGCTCAAAACAATATGTTTTTTGTTGAAAGGTTAAAGCAAATCGTTATAGAGTGTTTGTTCAGTAACAGGAGTCCCCCTGTGTCTCCAGCTCTTTACACATTGATTGCCAAGATCGCATATATGCGTTCTTTAAAAAAAACTTTTTTTTGTTAACCCCACAAGGTGCGCCCTAACACAACTTTGGGACAATCCCTCCTCAGTAAGAGAAGAAGAAGACGGATGTGACGTCATTCCGAAAAAACAGACATCCATCCATCCCAACTATGGGATTTTCAGAAAAACACTCTAACTCAGTTTCTCTTTTTTTTGCATTGAAAGCCACCCGTTTTCAACGGGCCATAGCCCCAAAATGGCTGCTCGCGGTTGTAATGTTATTGTCCCAGTGGAGACACGGATCCCTCCCCCTACCCACGGGGACTTTTTTTTTTTTTTACACAATGTGGCTTCCACAACGTTTCAACGATAGTCGATTTAAGGTAATTACGCGGTTGTTTATGTTTAAATTTCAGCCAATGAGGAAAGAGTACCCATTTATCAGCTTCAATATTATAGTGTTCCAGTTCCAATTTTGTCTGCTCACTTGAAAATGCATTTTCTGTTTAATACAAAGTTGGAAAGACATGGAGACTACTGTTAATGAATACTCTATCCTACTATAATTCTAGTAACCTCTGTCCGTCTGTAGTGAGTGAGTGAGTGAGTGAGTGAGTGAGTGAGTGAGTGAGTGAGTGAGTGAGTAGGTGAAGCTACCCGGTTCTCCTCAGTGGCTGGACCAATTGCTCTGATTTTGCACACAGCCATACTTATCCCCTCCCACCACTGATTCTGACTTCCTGTTGTCATTGAAACTATGTATCATGTGGCGTGTGTGTGTGTGTGTGTGTGTGTGTGTGTGTGTGTGTGTGTGTGTGTGTGTGTGTGTGTGTGTGTGTGTGTGTGTGTGTGTGTGTGTGTGTGTACTTCCTCTTTTGGTTTGTATCGACAGTGACGATCGTGTATGTGATGTCGGGTGAAAACCTCATATGTCAATCACAGTTACTTTTCAGGAAATGGAAAAAAAAAGAACTGTGTTCCAACGGACCCAATGTAGTTATTGTTTAGTCACAGGCTCTTGTTACCACTAAAAAACAGCAGCCGATCTACAAGCTCACAACTGAGCTTGCAGATCGGCTACGTTGTGTTACTTTTGTGTGACAACTGTTGTGTCAAAGTAGGGCATTGACCCATTAAGACCGGGAACGCATCTGTGTAACCACTTTAGATCTACAAGCTCATAGTCCGCGGCACCGAGCTTGTAGATCTGCTATTTTTTAAAAGAATCTTGAAAATGTGTGAAAATCTTTGAATATATATATTTATTAAAGTGAACATTTGTAACTCAAATCGCGATTTTTCAAAAATAGCAGCTCGTATCGCGGCACTCAGTGCCGCGCTACGAGCTTGTAGATCTGCTATTTTTGAATAGCCAATAAAGAAATCTAAAATGACCGAGATGCGTCTTAATGGGTTTACTTAAGGGAAAAAAACATCAAAAGTTGGAGAATGGAGATACAAGGTTTCTGCCTGACACTGACGCCCATGTGTACTTTCACCTACTGAGCTCATTTCTGCCGTGGTGTACATCGCAGTAACATCACAGTGTTGGTGTAGCAGAGTTTCCAGCTCGGTCGAGAGCGGCTTTATCATGGACGAAGGCGCGCTGCCGTTACTATCACCATCATCATCATTATCGTCACCCTTGTTGTCACTATCTGTTACAGGAGTAACGGAGGAACGTTGTTCACGTGCGGACGGTTTGCTTCACAGCTCACAGGAACGCGACGCCACAGTGGAATCGGGGTAATGTGTTCATTTTAAACCCATTAAGACCGGGAACGCATCTGTGTCATTTTTCTTTTTCTTTGGGCTATTCAAAAATGGCAGATCTACAAGCTCGTAGCGCGTCACCGAGCGCTAAAACTTATGTTGCTATAATATCAGCGGTTTTCAAACTTTTTTCATGTCAAGGACCCCAAACGTTGTACTGTATGTATTTGGCCACGGACCCCCTCAAAATATCTCAAAATATGTGGTTCCAGGGACCTCTAACCCCCCCCGGAAAATAGCAGATTTACAAGCGATCTGCTATTTTTTGAAAAGCCAAATAAATCTAACATGACACAGATGCGTTCCCGGTCTTAATGGGTGAAGTATTTATGATAAACATCAAATGGTGGCGTACAAGTAATTTTCCTCTCTTAACATAAATGTTAACTGTATATTCTGATAGTAGTTGTTGCTGTAGTGTAGAGTGTTTGTTCAGTAACAGGGGCCTCCCCCTTTCTCCAGCTCTTTAAACAGAACATACATTTTCAGGTCGGGATACCAGTTTGATCCAATCGGGAGGGAAAACTCATATGGAATGAGTATACACAAAATTGGAACTGGAACAATATAATAATTGAAGCTGGTAAACATGTTTCTCTGTCCTGATTGAATTAAATGTGTAACTCGACTGACGATGTTCTGTTCATTAAAGAGCTGGAGAGACAGGGAGACCCCTGTTACAACCCCTTGTTACAATGATTACTGTCAGAAATAGAACTAAAACATTTTATTGGAAATAAAATACAGCACCTTAAAGATAATTATTTAAAGCTGCACTATGTAACTTTCCTCTCCTAGCCCGGATTTGAACCTGGTTTCCTGAATTCTTTACTATTGAGCTAATAGAGTCTGCCTGCTTGCTCAGGGGAAACCATCAGGTCAAAATTTGTGTTAGATCCTTTGTCTAGGTGAGACCTTTAACACGATCTAAATGTCTCAATAGAAGAGCAGGGAAACAAAGTACAATCACCCCAATAAGTTATATTGTATTAACATACTCTACCATACAGATTGGACAAAGTTACAATCTATTCATTAAAACAACTTACATAGTGCCACTTTAAGTTATAGATAAGCGGTTAGGACCATATAATGTACTACTCTTTCAGACATGTTGAGAATTTCCTGAATCTGATCACATTAAATAATGTGTTTGATCATGATGTGTTTTTTTGTCAAATGTGTCCAAATGTGGGTTTTTCTTTTCTGCTGAGCTGAACTTAATGAGAAGAGGAAGACAGGGGGGACTCTGGACTTCCCCATGAAGTCACACAGAAAATGAATAGCCCACATTATGCTATGTGATATGTTATGACCACTTCCTTAGATATGTTTACACAATGGTGGTCTAACAAAATCAATCTGCGCTGATGTCAGGCGTTGCCATATTTCATACACTCACACACACACACACACACACACACACACACACACACACACACACACACACACACACACACACACACACACTGTTCTTTAGATTGCAGGTTGTGTAGACCGACGCTAAGTTCATTGTTTACCGTGTATCCTACACAGTAGATTCTTTGAGCCACTACATTGTTCTCACTCGTTTTACGTGACTATTTACCTTGTTGTTTGTTGATTAGAGTTCATGCTTACTCCGCTCATTCTGACCTCGCACCTGTAAGTCGCTGTGGATAAGAGCATCTGCTAAATGCCTACATTGTAACGTCAGGTGGGTGAAAACAAAACGTTTTTTTTGTTAAAAGGTTAAAGCACTATATTCTGATAGTAATCATTGCTGAAGAGTGTTTGTTCAGTAACAGGAGTCTCCCGGTCTCCCCAGCGTTCAGCCAATCAGGAGAGAGTACCCATTGATCAGCTTCATTTTGATGGCGTTCCAGTTCCAATTTTGTCTGATCATTTCTTTGTGTCACCACTTCACTTGTTCAATCTGTATCCTGACTGAGTTCTCTATCCTGATTGGATAAAGTTGATATCCTGACCTGTATAAGGCATTTTCTGTTTATTAAAGAGCTGGAGAGACATGGAGACAGACATTATTGAACAAAGACTCTGAATATAGAGCTATTTAACACTTATTTTAACCAAAGAAAATCACTTACCCGACCTTTAATGTCAACAAATGTCACATGTACAGTATAGTCCCAAAATATCAGCCATGTCATCATATGTTGACATGCGTTTGAACAAGCGTGTAGTGTTCCAAGGAAGATTCTTCTTATCAAGACAGACATCCACACATAGATTGGAGCCTCTGCTTTCTGGATCAGCGCCTATTTGGAAATCTTCAGCTAAAAGCCAGCAGAAATGACATTTTATACACTTATACATCCCGTGTTATTAATGCTGGTTTCTGCTTGTGCTAATGGTGACTTTTAGCTGACATATACGTTATTTGCTGCCCTCACTAACCCATTCAATCCGGGAACGCATCTCTGTCATTTTAGACATCTTTGGCTATTCATAAATAGCAGATATACAAGATCATAGCACGGCACCGGACTTTTATTCACTACTTACTTATTTACTCCACTACAATTATTTGAAAACTTTACTTCCTAGTTACTTTGAAGATTTTGATTACAAAACATACACTAACCACTTCAGCCCTATATACATTCCATTTGAATATAGCAGATCTACAACGATGCGATGCATTGTGAGCTTGTAGATCTGCTATTTTCAAAAGATTTTTGACATTTTATACATTTGAAAACCTGTGAAATGGGACATTCTGCACGATGAGTACATTCGACTTTTGGTACTTTAAGTGCATTTTGATACCAATACTTTTGTACTTTTACTCAAGCAAATTTTGAATACCGGACATTCACTTGTAACAGAGCATGTCTTGCAGTTGCACCGCAGTATGGATACTTTTACTTAAGTAAAAAATGTGAGTACTGTTTCCAACATTGCTGTTTGATACTGACAAGCAAGCGACAAATGACCTCGCTTACAGTCTACAAGAAAAGTGACTCATCTCATAATGAACAAGTATCACAATCGCTCCCCACCCACCCCAAAGCAAAGCAGCCCCCCATCCTCTCTGTTCTTTCCCTCAACACTCACCTCTACACACTGGCCTTCACCATCAAATCCAAAATGACTCACGTTGTGCTTTTGATAATGTTATTTGTTTTGTTTTGTAAAGCGTCTGTGAGTGCCTTGAACGGCACTCTCTATGACTCTTAAGCACAACACGCTCTCGAGTCCTTGACATGACACGTTTGAAGTTGCACGCACGCACGCACGCGCACACACACACACACACACACACACACACACACACACACACACACACACACACACACACACACACACACACACACACACACACACACACACACACACACACACACACACACACTACAGTGGTGTAACAGAGTACATTGCAGTATTGTTACTAGTAAAACATTTGAGTACTTTTTTCCAAGTAAAAGTACAAAAGTATTGGTATCAAAATGTACTTAAAGTACCAAAAGTAGAAGTACTAAAATGTTTGAAAATAGCCTAGGTATAAAATTGGGCTGAAGTGGTTAATGTATGTTTTATAATGTAATCATTTATATCTGCAAAGTAACTAGTTTTCTATTTTCAAATAACTGTACAATATTTGCCTCTGAGATGTAGTGGAGTAGAAGTAAAAGTATTGAAAATTGGAAATACTCCAGTAAAGTAAAAGTACCTCAAAATTGTACTTAAGTACAGTATTTTGTTACTTTACACCACTGCGCACACGCACGCACACGCACGCACACACACACACACACACACACACACACACACACACACACACACACACACACACACACACACACACACACACACACACACACACACACACACACCACGTAATACTGTGCGAGCAGAATGCACAACACACAGCAGCGTTTAGCCACATCGTTTAGTTTTACAGAGTGGGTGGGCGTGCCTTCATGGAGGAGTCCCTGCAGGGGGCGACGACGAGAGGCAAGGCGGATTACCATTTCCTGTGACTTTAATGTGGTAGCTACTATTGTCTTTGTTTGTGAACGACACAGTGTGAGGCCTTCAAAAAACCCAATGCGAACCTCGACTACGGTGTTGTACGTTCTACGAATAAATCCCCTGCTGGCCTCCAAAGCCGTACTCTCTCCCCTGCCTGGGGATTTGGTTTGGCCGGAGAAGTAAAAGTGAAATTAAACCATTTTAGACCGGGAAAGTATCTTTTTAGATTTCTTTGCCTATTCAAAAATAGCAGATCGACAACAAGCTCGTAGATCTGCTATTTTAGAAAAATCGTGAAAATGTGTGCAAATCCGTGAATATATATATATATGTATTTTGAAAGCGAACGTTTGTTAAATGTTTTGTTTCAGGGACCTCCGGAAGCAAAGATTTGAGTTAAAGATGTTTTGAAAAAATCAAATTGAAGGAGGCATGAGCTCTGTCTGGGCTCTCCCTAGGTTGGCAGAGGGAGAGTAGCGCCCAGGATTACATAGGCAATTGGCACTGGGTGAAATAACTGGGTTACAAAATTGTGGGATAAAAAAGAAAAAAAGAATTAACTAAATTAATTCACTGAGTTTCAAGTCATTCTGAACGTACAGTATTCCATAACACACAGTATTCCATAATTTACACTATTACATAAAGTACATGTTATATGAAATATACAACAGATACACACCTCTGGAACGTCAAACTGACTACAATATGGCGTTGTTGGCAACTACAAAAGCAATAGAACCTTTGCCAGAACATAGTGAAGTCTGTGGGGTTCAGATACCACATACACAATTCCATAACACAATTCCTTGCTGAGGGACCGGTTCAGAATACATAAAAGCCCCTTTTCTAGTTTCTATAATGTGCATTTAGGACAGAGAGCATGACCACTTAAAAGCCCATTATACTTAGTTGACTGGGGTCCCCCAGGGCTCCATACTAAGTCCACTAGTGTGTACCAAAAACGAGTATATGGTCTAACGATTTTCTGTCTGATAATGACATTAAATATTTATGCGAGACCAAGATTGACTGCATATAAAATGTAGCAATGACACAGGCTACGGGTCAGAACAGTGTGTGAGGGATAGCTGCCATAATTACATGGTGTGTGTGTGTGTGTGTGTGTGTGTGTGTGTGTGTGTGTGTGTGTGTGTGTGTGTGTGTGTGTGTGTGTGTGTGTGTGGGTGTGGGCGTTCATAATGGTTCTGGTTAGATTCTCAGTAAGTGCACTTTTCATAAGTGGGCGTCGAAAAGTACCTTGTCGTTTCTGACAAGAGATTACGTGTGTGTGTGTGTGTGTGTGTGTGTGTGTGTGTGTGTGTGTGTGTGTGTGTGTGTGTGTGTGTGTGTGTGTGTGTGTGTGTGTGTGTGTGTGTGTGTTGAAATGGTGGAAAATAACTAAGTAGATGTACTTAATTACTGTACTTAAGTACAATTTTGAGGTATTTGTACTTTTCAATACTTTTACTTCTATTCCACTACATCTCAGAGGCAAAACATACATTAACCACTTTAGCCCTATTTTATACCTACAGTAGGCTATTTGAAAATAGCCTATCTACAAGCTCACAACGCATCGCGACGCGTTGTGAGCTCGCAGATCTGCTATTTTCAAACATTTTACTACTTTTACTTCTGGTACTTCAAGTACATTTTGATACCAATACTTTCGTACTTTTACTCAGGTAAATGTGTTTGCTGCGTGTGTTGTGCAGGGTGGAGGATGCAGGCCCCATGGCAGAGGTTCTGCTCTGCGGAGGAGAGGAGCAGTCCAGTCTCAGCCTCATCACAGAGAGCATGTCCATCACCTCGGCCGACCAGGAGAAGGTTCTGCTCCTCAACAAGAACACGGAGCTCCGCCGGGTCAATAAAGAGGTACCACAACCCTGCATGATCATGGATGACTGAGAATAGGCTCTATGCACAGCAGCCATATTGGACAGAAATTGGGCCCCTTCCTTGCTTCCTTGACAGGTGTTACCAATGACACTAATGAAGGCTCTTCCATTTCTTGTAGCACAGTGGTTCTCAAACTTTTTAATTTCCCCCCATAACTCTGAGAGTGTACAAATGGAACCAAATGGACCCGGGAGGGTCCATTTGGTTCCATTTGAACACTCTCAGAGTTACACCCTCTCAAGGAACCATGAGGGTCCCTGGACCACACTTTGAGACCCACTAGAATTTCTAGTGAGACAACATGCACAATATCAGCACTCTGACTCTGTTTGACCAGAATGGAACAGAGCCTTCATTAGTATCATTGGTAACACCTGTGAAGGAAGTAAGAAGAGGCCCGATTTTTCTCCAAAATGGCTGCTGTGCATAGAGCCTATAGCAGGAGCTATGGACATTACAGTCGGCTTACCAAGCCCATAGACATATGAAGCCTCTTCCGGCTCTCGAGGCAGCTGTATTTCGGGCGCCATTTTAGAGAAGGCAAGCATCCGCGTGCGTCACAGAAGGGGACGTTTGGTTGGCCAATCAGAGGCAGGTGGGGGCGGGGCTTTTCGTAACTCATCCCTTAACCCTTTAAGAGGCAGCCGCGCGGCATCTAGTCAGTTAGACGCACAATGATAATTATAATACATTTTATTTGTATAGCACCTTTCCAAACAGAGTTACAAAGTGCTGAACAGAGCAAGGTTAAAAACAGCAAAGCAAGTGAAAGTTGCTCTGTAAAATGTGTGCTTAAAGGGACACTTCACCCAAAAAAAACGTTGTTTCAATGGATTAGTCACCCCATGGAGACTTGAATTCATGGATATTTTTTTGTTTTTGTCTCATTCCTAAGACAATAATTTGATGACCAGCGGACCGGTAGGCAGCGGTTCCGGTAGGAGACACAACGAGCCGTTGTGTCTCCTACCATAACCGCTGCCGGTCATCAAATTATTGTCTTAGGAATGAGACAAAAAAAAAAAAAAAATATCCATGAATTCAAGTCTCCATGGGGTGACTAATCCATTGAAACAAAGTTTTTTTTGGGTGAGGTGTCCCTTTAAGTACCGGAGTACATTCAATAGTACAAAGTGCATTTTCTTTGTTTAATATCAATCTGTATTGAAGTTTAAACTGGAAAGACAACTTCAGTCAACTGCAGTCTCTGAAGTGAAGTTTCTATCTCACTTTATTACATGGCTTGGTTGAATATTCGATTCTGATTGGTCAATGATTGATGCTGATGATGATGATGATGATGATGATGATGTTGTGTGCAGCTGATGAAGCTGAATGAGGACTGGGACCAGGTGTATCGTAACGCCACGCTGGGCCTGCAGCACCGAGTGGAGTCCTTGGAGCGCGAGAACTCTGTCCTCAAAGACCTCAACAACAGACTGCTGCTACGACTCGAACACATACAGGTACACACACACACACACACACACACAGGCGCGCGGGAAGTACTTAATAGCCAGGGGGGCTGATTTTTTTGCGGTTTCGGGTCGAAATATGTGCGGGTTTGGGTGGGTTTTGGCACTTTTTTTCCTTTACTTTATTTTGGTTTTAGGGTTAGGGTTAGGGTTAGGTTAGGGTTACGTTATTTAATTCTCGTTCTCATAAATAAAAAAATTAAATAAAAAAATCTCGTAGCGTGGCACTGAGTGCCACTGAGTGCCACGCTACGAGCTTGTAGATCTGCTATTTTTGAAAAATCTGTGCAAATCTTTCAATCTTTTTTTTAAAAAGGCGAACATTTTGAACTCAAATCTTTGCTTCTGGGGGTCCCTGGCGCAACATATTTTCAGGCGGGGGTCCACGGCCAAATACATATCAATTTGGGAGTCCACTGCCATGGACTAAAATATGACCCAAAGCCTCCGTGCGGGGCACTCAGCGTCACGGGCTGGATAGGCTCTATGCACAGCAGCAGCTCTTTGCTTCCTTCACAGGTGTTACCAATGATACTAATGAAGGCTCTGTTCCATTCTGGTCAAACAGAGTCAGGGGTGCTGCTGTTGTTCTCGCTGGAAACACTCTGCTACACCAGTGGGTCTCAAAGTGTGGTCCAGGGACCCTCATGGTTCCTTGAGGGGGTTCCAAATGGAACCCTTACGGGTGTGTAACTCTGAGAGTGTACAAATGGAACCAAATGGACCCGCTACAGAAACAGGAGGTGTAGGCTCCTGTCCTTAGGGCCGCATGGCTCGGAAACCGTTAGTTCCCAAAGTGACTTAGACCTACTTATGATTGCTTGTGTTGTGTATCATACTTGTTTACTTGTCTACTGCCCTGCCAAGGTAAAGTGCAGTACTACGGAAAAAAAATCACTGAAAAATGGGTTTAAAAGTGATACAACTGGACAGCCAAATGAGCCAAAAGAGATATCGGCATATAAGTGATACAACAACTATAATGTACACTGATGGTATTTCCTATAACTGCATTGCAGTGTGCAAAGGATTACTATGAGCAGTCTACACTGATATACACGAATGTAACTGCATGTGGGATTACAGTGTGCCAAGGATTACTATGAGCAGTCTCTGATGGAGGAGCTGAAGAGGAACCAGGACTTGCAGGAGTACATCAGAGTTCTGGAGAGAAGGTTCCACAACGACCAGGTGAGTGGTGACCAGTGTTGGAAAAAAGTACTTGAATGTTTTACTTAAGTAAAAGTATCAATACGGCATTGTAGAAGTACTCCGGTACAAGTAAAAGTCCGGAATTCAAAATTTACTCGAGTAAAAGGACCGAAGTATTGGTATCAAAATGTAGGCTACTTAAAGTACCAAAGTAAAAGTACTCAAATGTTTGAAAATAGCATATCTACAGGCTCACAACGCGTTGCGATGCTTTATAATATAATAATTTATATCTGCAAAGTAACTAGTAACTAAAGTCTTCAATAAAAGTAGTGGAGTAAAAGTACAATATTTGTCTCTGAGAACGTGAGAAGTAGCGGAGTAGAAGTAAAAGTACAGACAATTGGAAATACTCCAGTAAAGTACAAATACCTCAAAATTGTACAGTACTTAAGTACATGTACTGTACTTAGTTACTTTCCACCACTGCAACCCAGCGTGTGTTTATGTCAGTCAGCCAGTCACTGAGTCAAGTCAGTCAAGTATGACGTAATGGTCAACCACTAAACCCTATACTTAGTGGACCGGAGGTCCCCCAGGGCTCTATACTAGGCCCCTTCCTGTTTTCACTCAAAAGTGAAACCTGCGTATAGCTCCGGCAGACGACTCAAAGCAGCGCCCACTCCCACTACTGAGCAGGTGATCAGCCACATGCACTCTTCAGCAGTGGTGGAAAGTAACTAAGTACTCAAGTACTGTACTTAAGTTAAGTATAATTTTGAGGCATCTTTACTTTACGTGAGTGTTTCCAATTTTCAATACTTTTACTTCTACTCCACTACGTCTCGGATCTAAATATTGTACTTTTATTCCACCACAATTATTTGAACACTTTAGTTACTAGTTACTTTGCATATTTTGATTATTAATACAAAACTCTATTCTGATAGTAATTATTGCTACAGAGCGTTTGTTCGGTCACAGGGGTCTCTGCAACTCTTTAGTAAACAGAATATAGTACATTTTCAGGTACAAAATGATAGCAGGGGTACTCAACAGGCGGGCCACGGTCCATGACCGGACCGCAATACAACTCTCAGCGGACCCTGGGCGAATTATAGATATATTATATTAGATATTAATATATATATATTAGAGATATATTTTGGGGGGATTCTTGGAGGGGGTGTGAAAAAGTATTTGAATTGTTGTTCTGTTTTTATGTTTATTTTCATGCATGTTTTCATACATATGGGGGAGATTTGTCTCCCCCTAGCTTCAGGTTGGACGCCTCCCAAGTAATTTAGAACAATAAAAATAAATGTTAAAATAATAAACAATACTTATTTGATAGAACCTGAATGTCTTTTGCAATGCAGTATTGATACTTTTACTTAATGGTAGGGTAAGTGATATTTTTTGGTTAAAACAAAAAGTATTTTGTTAAAAGGTTAACTATATTCTGATAGTAATCATTGCTATAGAGTGTTTGTTCAGTAACAGGAGTCTCCCCGTCTCTCCAGCTCTTTAATAAACAGAAAATACATTTTTCGGTAGGTGTCAAAATCTCAGCCAATCAGGAGAAAGTACCCATTTTTAACACATCGGGTGCCAAACACGGTCTGAACCGTGTGTTTACATAGTGGCGGTTCCGAAGCTTCGGTGCCGTTCACGGTCTGAACCGTGATTTCAGTCTTTTTGTTTTTTTCGTTTTTCTCCGCGCGGGCGGGGCTAGAGCAGCTCTGGGAGCACCCATTGTAATCCTGCGAAGGAAGTGCCAGATCGCTCACCGGAAACACTTTTTTTTCCCCCATCCGGTTCCTGTCTATTTCCTACTTTGAAACGCCTATATCTCCGAATTTGTTTCCTGTGGGGAAAAACGGTCATGCGCGATGCGCGATCCCCCCCCCCCCCCGTTGTAACCCGCGAGGGGAATGTTATGGTTCCAGCCTGTAGCTAGGCTCATGGCAGAACATGAATCGATGCTTTTTTTTGCGTGGATTTGCTTGTAACGCACGCGGAAACATTAAACAGCAAAGCGCAGTCAATGGGGAGAATGCTGGCACCCACGGTAAGTTGTTATGAAAAAATGCTGGCACCCGATGTGTTAAGCTTAATTTTTTTTGTCATCACTTCCAATTTCACTTGTTTAATCTATATGCTGATTGAGTTCCCTATCCTGATTGGATAAAATTGGAAATTAAACTGAAACTGAAACGAAAATGCATTTTCTGTTTAATAAAGAGCTGGAGAGACAAGGAGACTCCTTTTACTGAACAAACACTCTATAGCAATGAGCACTATCAGAATATAGAGATATTTAACACTTATTTTAACCAAAGAAAATCACTTACCCTACCTTTAAGTAAGAAATGTGAGTACTTTTTCCACCACTGCAAGAGTGTCACACAAGAGTAGTGAAAATAGCCGATCTACAAGCTCACATTATTTGTTCCCGTAGGCAGGTGCCCCAGAATTGCATCCACCCTCCGGGCCGCCAGGTGGCCCCGCAGGGCCTGACTCTGGCCCCGGGCAGCAAACCTCCAGCCATCCATTCCGGGGCCGAAGCAGCAGCGCCCCCGGTGGTGGAGAGCCGGCGGCGCACACAGACAGCCAGCGAGAGGTTGAGGACCTGAAGGAGCAGCTGGAAGCTCTTAGATGCCAGGTGATAACCGTTTCCTTTAAAAAGGAGCACTTCACCCATTTTCACCCGTATCTTCAGATAACTGGTCCACTCTAAAGGGCCATTCACACCCAGCACGATAACGATGGCGATAGCTATTATGTTCTTCTTTACCTTTGGATCACTTTCAGCGTGATTTTATGAACGATAGAAACATTAACACATTCCCTGCCATAGACGAATCAGAGATCTCTCCCCCCCCCCCCCCTCTCTGTGTGGGCAGTGGACTCATTTTGTGCCACCAGTTTACAGGACACATCATACATTTTTAATTCATGCAAGAACAATGGCTTCTATTTCAGCATGCCAACTTTCCAGGAATAGAAAGGCTGTAGTTTCCCGTAGCTTGCAATCCCCGTCGATGATGTCACTGGTAGGCAGGTTTCTGAACTATCCACTACCCACCAATGAGACGCACAGTACACAGAACATTTGCTCTCTTATCATGAGCATTAGTGAGGACCAATTACTGTTCATGAAGATGGGTTCAAAATGGATGAAGTGCTATTTGAAAATAGCGGATCTACAAGCTCACAACGCGGCGCATCGCGTCGCGTTGTGAGCTTGTAGATCGGCTTTTTTTTTGCTCCTTTCTGCATTATGTTCTTCTTTTCTCTCATTTGGTTTTATTTCCAAAAAGAAAAACAGATCTGAGTGTTTGCATAATTTGTCTGCCGTTAAATCGGGTATTTTTGCTACTTTGGAAAGTGGTTAATAACTCTCTGTGGATTTTATAGATATTGAACTGTATTAGAGAGCCTCTGACTGAGTAATAACTTCATTGGATCCATTGAAACACAGGTTGTTTTGTTTCAATTCCTGAAAAGTAACGGTTTTGGACATACAAGGTTTCCACCTGACAGCTACGATATTGTGCTTGCTCATGCTGGCTGGCTGGCTGGCTTCTGCCAAGCTGATGATTAGATGGTGAATTGCGCCACCAAGTGGTTGGTTGTAATTTCAGCAACTCATAAACGGGTACACAGTAGCCTACACACGTCGGTGGATGAGTGTGTGGCACTAATAGGCTCTATTCACAGCAGCCATATTATGAAGACATTCACAGGTTTTACCAATGATACTAATGAAGGCTCTGTTCCATTCTGGTCAAACAGAGTCAGGGTGCTGATATTGTGCATGTTGGCTCACTGGAAACACTCTGTTACACCAGTGGGTCTACAGTTGGGGTCCAGGGACCCTCATGGGCTTCCAAATGGCCCCTTACAGGTGCGTAACTCTGAGAGTGTACAAATGGAACCAAATGGACCCGTAAGGGTCCATTTGGTTCCATTTGTACACTCTCATAGTTGTGGGGGTCGTGGAAACCACTGTGCTACACTAAATGGAACAGAGCCTTCATTAGTATCATTGGTAACACCTGTGAAGGAAGTGATAATATGGCTGCTGTGCATAGAGCCTATTGGTGATCTACAAGCCCACAACACAACATTTTGATCTCATCCACTAGTTTTGAAAATGTTTGAAAATGGGCAATCTTAAGGATTTCTGCCTATAGTGACATGTCCAAAATAGTTTGTGTTTAGCGACGTATTGACGTTCTGTTGACATCTAACAAAGGACAGTCGGTATAGGAACCACTAGCTTCGAACCGGCCACCATCAGACTGTCAAACAAAGCCTGACCACCACCTGGTCACCAGGCTGACCATGGACTTTTCCTTTTCCTCCTGGATCTACCATGTGGATTTTTACCTGTGAATGTTATCCCCCTATGTGGTCTATTCTATGTGATAGTGAACCTGACAATGCGTTGATACACTTTTGCAACCTAATGTCTAATCTCATGTACATACCTGCTGCTATGTGGACCTACCAAAGTGTCACCACCTCAGACCTTATGTCTAACCTCATTCATTTTAAAATTGATGTTTAAGTAGGGTACGCTTCTAGTGCTTCTACTGGTGTACCGGGTGAAGACCCACCCTCGCTGCCCTTCCAGCCAGGTCTGTAGAACAGTGGTTCTTAAAGTGGGGTCCGGGGACCCCCAGGGGTCCTTGAGGGGGTTCCAGGGGGTCCCCAGCTAAATGATGGATAGTTAGGAATGGACCCTTATGGGTCTGTAACTCTGAGAGTGTACAAATGGAACCAAATGGACCCTAACGGGTCCATTTGGTTCGATTTGTACACTCTCAGAGTTAAGTTAACATTGATTTTACAATATAAATTGGGGTCACAGAGATAGAAATGCCATAAAATGGGGGTCCGTAGCCTAATGCATGTCAAACTGGGGGTCCTTGAAATTAAAATGGTTGAGAATCACTGCTATAGAGCCATAACAATCTTCTCTTATGGGGGTCCCTGGCATATCTTTTCAAATGGGGGTCCGCGGGCTGATAAGTGTCAATTTTGGGGGTCGTTGACATGAACAAGGTTGAGAACCGCTGCTGTAGAAACCAGTGGATGATGTCACTGCTCCCTTCGTCCATATGTTTTTTTTTTTACTGTCTTATCATTATGACACGGTGTTGTGTGTACACAGAGCCAGGTGTACGAGGCGGACTACCAGACGGAGCATGCGGACCACAAACACACCCTGCAGGAGAACCGCAGGCTCAAGAAGAGGAGGGAGGAGATGCGCCAACAGGTGGCGCTGCTGCATGAACAGGTGGGAGTACAAAAAAAGTCATCAACTGATGTTGTTTGCAAATAGATTTGGTGTTATTACGGGGACAGAGCTCTGCTCTGTACACGTATTGTTATTGGCAGTATTCTGTCACTTCTTCTTCTTCTTCTTCTTCTTCTTCTTCTTCTTCTTCTGCCACTTTTCGCAGTTCTGGCTGAACCGCGCTGTCGCTTTTTACGAAACTCGGCCATATGGTAGATGGTCATGAAAAACGATCAAAAAATAATTCTCACAATCTTTCGTCCAAAGGTGGCGCTATAGCACTCAATTGAAAATGCCAACTTTGACCAGGTACAACTCATGCCCTGTTTGACCTACAGCCATGAAACTTGGATACACATATGCGTCTCCTCATGCTGAACAACTTTCACACTCTGACTTTTGACCTCTGACCTTTAGATCTCCCACCATTTTGAATTATATGAAAAACAGTCATTGGCTCCTAACTTCTGCATTTTTTCACTTATGGAAAATCCGTTGGAAATTTTTGTAGGCAGTGGTCCAAGGTTCAAGTGCTAAATGTTTCGTGCAGATTGCTCAAAAATCCCAGGAGGAGATAGATTTTAACTATTACAGTTTAAAGAAAATTATTCATCTGTGCCTAAAACATACATGCAGACTCACATTTCTTTGAAACTTTGCAGAAATGTACAGGGTCATTCCAAATATCACTGAAACCAATCTTACTCCAATTGGCCAAAAGGGGGCGCTATAGCAATTTTTTGAAAAGGCAGACTTTAAGCAGGCATAAGTCATGCCTCGTTTGGCCGAAAGTCGTGAAACTTGCTTACACATGTGCCTTGACTCATGAGGAACACACGTATCGATTTGACCATTAAGCTCCGCCCTTAGATTTTCCGCAATTTTGAGCAGTTTGAAAAATACTTGTTTTTTCCAGTTCTGGCTTAACCGTGCATACGCTTTTTACGAAACTCGGCCATATGGTAGATGCTCATGAAAAACTACCAAGAAATAATTCTCACACTCATTCGTCAAAGGGTGGCGCTATAGCACTCAATTGAAAGTGCCAACTTTGAACAGGTACAACTCATGCCCTGTTTGACCTACAACCATGAAACTTCGATACACACATGCGTCTCTTCATGCCCGACAACTTTCGTGGTCTGACTTTTGACCTCTGACCTTTAGATCTCCCACCATTTTGAATTATATGAAAAACAGTCATTGGCTCCTAACTTCTGCATTTTTTCACTTATGGAAAATCCGTTGGAAATTTTTGTAGGCAGAGGTCCAAAGTTCAAGTGGTAAACGTTTCGTGCAGATTGCTCAAAAATCCCAGGAGGACATAGATTTTAACTATTACAGTTTTATGAAAATTATTCATCTGTGCCTAAAACATACATGCAGACTCACATTTCTTTGAAACTTTGCAGAAATGTACAGGGTCATTCCAAATATCACTGAAACCAATCTTACTCCAATTGGCCAAAAGGGGGCGCTATAGCAATTTTTTGAAAATGCAGACTTTAAACAGGCATAAGTCATGCCTCGTTTGGCCGAAAGTCGTGAAACTTGCTTACACATGTGCCTTGACTCATGAGGAACACACGTATCGATTTGACCATTAAGCTCCGCCCTTAGATTGTCCGCAATTTTGAGCAGTTTGAAAAACACTTAAACCCAGGATTTCAGCTATTTGTGTGAAACTGTATCATCTGTGTGATCTCCTTTTTCACAGTTACTTGTCTGTTGGGCCAATGGCGTCTCCCTTAAATGAATGCCTCACAATCTCAAGGTCGCCAGTTCAAGCCTCACTTGATGTAGACTTAATTTAAGTTGAATTGCAAACAACATGACTGTATCAATGAATACATGTGCAAATGGTAAAGATAACCTGAAATGCTTATTTGAGAGTACGTTTTTTACGTATGACATACTTCATTCTGAAAATAGCTGATCTACAATCTCACAACTTTTCATGGTTTGTGAGCTTGTAGATCGGCTACTTTCATTAGTTTTGGTTCTGAGGAGATGTACAATTTCTTCATTGGTAAATGGCTTGTGAACGAGTGATCTTAGTGTTAGTGAAACAGGGGCTTGGTTCATGAAAGAAGGCAAGAGTTTATGATCTTCAACAGACAATATCAGCCTGGACAAAGCTATAGCACTATAGGTAGTGTTGCAGCCTATTAGTCTGAAGGTTGAGAGTTCGAATCCTGTTAATGGCAGTAGGTTGAGATGTCCAATCAAACCATTATGTTTCCATCTCTCTCTCTCATCAATCTATTGTTTCCATGTCACTCTCTCTCTCTTCAATCTATTCCGTTTCCATGTCTCTCTCTCTCTCTATTCACTGGCCCCGTATTATCGCTGCTTGCAGCTATATTTATTATTATTATTGTTATTATTATTATTATTATTACTATTATTAATGGTGTTATTTGCGAATAGATTAAGCATACAATGAGGTTTAATTGGTTAATGCATGTTTTTACAAAATAATAATCTGCTAACTAGTAAATAAAGTCATTTTATCGACTACTCGGGCTTTTGTGAGCCCCCCAAGACAGTTTTTTAAGTTGCTTGATTCAGTATTTAGATATTTGATATTCATTTTATCAGACACGCCCCCTTCCTATACAAACCCATTGTAACTTCAAACTTAGATTCATCAAAAACACCCGTCCTTGGTTCAGGTGACTCATACTGCTCTCCTAATAGGTGAGGGGCCGGGTTTCTTCGATTACTTTTTTCATTTAATTTAATTATTTTGTTGTATTTAGGTTTTTTTCATTTTCCAAAAAAAAAAAAAAAAAAATAGATGAAAAGATTCATTGAAAAAACATGTGTTAGAAGGACAATATCAGTCATCAGAACCAATTATGGGTGTTTTCGATAAATCTAACATGTTTAAAATGAAGTTTGAAGTTACAATGGGTTCTATAGGAAGGGGGCGTGTCTGATTAAATGAATATCAAAAATATAAATACTGAATCAAGCAGCTTAAAAACTGTCCCGGGTGCTCACAAAAGCCTGAATAGACGATAAAATGACCCAAAATGACCTTGAAAGTGAAATATCCCTTTAAGATGTAGTGGAGTAGAAGTATAAAATATTGAGAAATTGACAGAATCAAGTAACATAAAAGTACCTCAAAATTGTACTTGCGTACAGTACTTGAGTAAATGTACTTAGTTCTGTTGTGCTCCTCCGTGCAGCTGAAGGTGTATGAGGATGACTTCAGACGGGAGCGCTCGGACAAACAGATCCTCCAGCGCTTGTTGCTGAAGAGAACTCCTCCATCGTCCCAGGAGCACCCTGTGCTCATCCACCGCTGCAACAACGACCAGCAGCCACCGGGTGGCAGCACGAGAGCACAAAGTGGCCCAGAGAGAGCGCCTCCTCCACAGCTACAGATAAAACAACACCACCCACTCTGTCCAAAGCACCACGAATAGTGCCCCTGTGTTTGTGCATGTGCGGGCACACACACACACACACACACACACACACACACACACACACACACACACACACACACACACACACACCCACCCACCCACCCACCCACCCACACACACACACACACACACACACACACACACACACACACACACACACACACACACACACACACACACACACACACACACACACACACACACAATTCACTCCACTACAATGATTTGAAACCTTTAGTTACTAGTTACTTTGCAGGTATAAATTATTACATTATAAAACATACATTAACCACTTTAGCCATATTTTGAAAATAGCCGATCTACAAGCTCACGACACGTTATGAGCTTGTAGATCTGCTATTTTCAAACATTTTGGTACTTTTACTTGTGGTACTTTAATTACATTTTGATACCAATACTTTTGTACTTTTACTTGTAACAGAGTACTGCATTACTGCAGTATTGATATGTTTACTTAAGTAAAACATTTGAGTACTTTTTCCACCACTGCGCACACACACACACACACACACACACACACACACACACACACACACACACACACACACACACACACACACACACACACACACACACATACACACACACGGTTAAATGCACACAGTAATAGATGGACACAAATAAATCATATGAACACGCACGCACGTGCATCTGTAATTTCATTAAGAATTGATGTCCATCCATCAAATGTATGTTCTACTTCATGATATCACTGAGAACCACGTAGGATACATACTAGATTACTAATTGTCCTTACAATTTATGCAATCAAACCAGGGGTCAAAGTGCGGTCCGGGGAACCCTAGGGGACCTTGAGGGGGTTCCAGGTGGTCCCCGGCCAAATGTGTCAATATACAGTAGCATCAAAATCAGTTTAACCACTTTAACCTTATATACAAACAGCCGATCGACAAGCTCACAACGTGCTGCGATGCGACGCGTGGTGAGCTTGTAGATCTGCTATTTCCAAAGAATCTCATCTGACCTGTGGAAGCCTTGATCTCCTCTCCTGGAATTCCAGGGATGCGACAAAAACTAAAACTAGAAAACTGCCATGTATTTAGGGCGTCACAGAGTGTTAGAGAAAAACATAAGTGGTTTAAGTATTCCCATAAGTTATAAACATGATTATGTTATCATGAAATGATGAACAAATTACAGGAAAGAAAGCATAGTTGTTATATAGTAGGCTATATCGTGTATATAGTGTGAATGATATCTTATGTATTGCATTCATAATAAGTTATAATAGTGACAGACAGACAGACAGACAGACAGACAGACAGACAGACAGACAGACAGACAGACAGACAGACAGACAGGGTTCATGTATGTTGATGTGTCAGCAGAATCAACTCTGTTACTCTTCCTCAACTCTTCCATTAAAATGACATTACATTTCCGGTGTGTTTCTATTGATTATGATATACCTCTGAGCACCTGATTGTTGTTGTGCATGATCAGACCCATGCAGCGCTCCTATTTTCCTTAATGAGCAACATTTGTATTGTCATTTTTAGATTAGACTTTCAGAGGTTGCCGTCCTTCCATTCAGAGCTGTAATATTCATAGATAGTTAAATATAAAGTATATAGATATATAGGCAGTTAATCCTAGTTTGAGTTTGTATTTGTATTTTTACACAGCTTAAAACTATTTGAACCTTCTATGACCTCCCAACTTCCAAGTGCTATTTGGCATATTTGCAGCATCACCTTCATTCCTACACAGGCATTTGAAAGTAGTGACAGTGATAGTGAAGGCTCAGATAGGGAGAACCAGGGTAAAACATAGAAAAAGGCCTACATAGACAGAGGTGTTGCCACCAAGCCAATCATAGGAACCAATACAGCCATCCCGTTACAACTCACAACCTAAAACGGCAGCCACAACACAACAGACATCATGTAGATTGAAAACAGCCTTTAATTCCAAAAACGACAATAGAGCATCAACCTGAACCACATTAGCATATAACACAAGCAGCAGCAAATAAAAAACTAGGAAGGAAGAAAGAAAGAAAGAAAGAAAGCAATGAGGAACAGGCCTACATAGGCAAAGGTGTTGTCACCAAGCCAATCATATTGAACTAATACAGCCTCCCTGACACAACTTAGAACAACAGCCACAAACACAACAATATTGTAGATTCACAACAGACTTCAATTCTAATTGAATCTTTGGAATTTAAGGCAACATGAGGTAAAAAAAAAAGAAGAAAAAAAAGGAAACCTCTAGCTTAACCTTGAACGGAAATAGCAAACTCTCACAGTTCAGTGACCAAGAGCCACACACATACCTAAAGTACCAAAAGTAAAAGTACTAAAATGTTAGAAAATAGCAGATCTACAAGCTCACAACGCGTCGCATTGTGATGTGTTGTGAGCTTGTAGATCGGCTATTTTCAAATAGCCTATGTATAAAATAGGGCTAGAGTGGTTAATGTAAGATTTATAATATAATAATGTATATCTGCAAAGTAACTTGTAACTAAAGTTTTCAAATAATTGTAGCGGAGTAAAAGTACACTATTTGCCTCTGAGATGTAGTGGAGTAGAAGTAAAAGTACAGAAAATTGGAAATACTCCAGTAAAGTAAAAAATACCCTGAAGACAAGTTCACAGTTGTAGAGTTGACATTTCTAATGTTGTATTGTCTACTAAACCAGAGGTTCTCAACCTTTTCAGGCCGTGACCCCCCCCCCCCCCCCCCCCCCCCCCGCCCCCATATTATTTAAACTGGGGACCCCCACTCACACACCCTGATAAGCACCTGGAATAGGAGTTGAGGCATTCAATTTAGTTTGACTTGGTTCCACAGATAAATTTTGTGAAAATAGCTGATCTACAGTACAAGCTCACAACGCCTCGCATATATATTTTCCAAAATGTTGCCTCTTTCTTATATTATTTGACAATGTGGCCAATGTTTGACCATTTTATAGTATAGTTTGTTGATTATTGTTGATGCAGTAATAGTCTTTTCTTTCTTTCTTTTTTTTAGGTATTAAAACGTCTTAAAAGGCCTTAAATTGTCACTTCACTGTCATCTGGGAACTCCACCCCCCAAATCATGCGGGGACCTGATCCACAGGTTGAGAACCACTGCTCTACTAAACCAGTGATTCTCTGCATTTTCTTTTTTATTAAGGTATATATATATATATGCATCAAGACCACGGACCCCCATTTGATACAATGTTTACCTCTGGGACCCCCATCTATCTACACTGTGAGACAGTGTTCATTTAACTCTGAGAGTGTACAGAATGGAACCAAATGGACCCGTATATAGACCCATAAGGGTCCATTCTAACCCCAGAGAGAAGTTCATGGTTAAGAGTTGAGCACAATGTAGTTAAAAGTTTATTTCTCAAGTAAAAGTGGCAATACCACAATCTAGAAACACTCACAGCTGGTAAAGGTGGGGTGGAGTTTAACCCATGAAGACCTGAGGCCAATTCTACAAATTCCTTCTGAAGCAGTAGTTTTCACACTTTCAAGATTTTTCAAAAATGTTCAAAAACACACAGACAGACAGACGGACAGACAGGGGTGAAAACATAACGTCAGGCTTATGTTGCAGTGTGCTACTATTTAAACCGTGACAGTTCCAGATATATGTTTTATCCACTGTCCTGGCTCTTAAGGTGCTAAACAAAAAGAAGGTGCTGTGCATTAAGTTCTCATTCTTGGACATCTGATCATGATGTACACATTAGAGTCAAGAGTAGTAGTCGTCCGAAAAAAGTTGAATTCAAGTCTTCCACTGAAACTGTTTAGGCCTGTGACAAACAGCCAAAAAGGGCTTTAGTTTTCGAGATACCCCTACCGGACTTAGAACCAAACACAACATAGTTTTTCTTCATCTCTAAGGCCTCCCATACATGAAATGGATTGTTGTGTAAAAATATTTTACTGCAAAAGTGGTGAAATTGATATATAAAGTTATACACACCAAACAAAAAATAAAGCCTGGCCGTCTGGGGGTTGAAGCATAAAAACTCATGTAGATTCACAATGGAAGCTCTGACAGGTGAATGTCAATATCTGAATGTAAATAGGAGATACAGTCATTTGAACACATACCTACATAGGCGGAAATGTAAATCTATGTAGAATGTTCTCTTTACTTTGTAGTGACTCTGACATGGATTGTCATAGCAGGACCTATGATGTCTTGTTTGAAAGGTGTGGTTCAACTGAATCCAGCAATATCAATTGTGTAAAAGTAGCTTTAATACTCATGGAGTTATGTCACTAAATATATATGGTGTCCCAAATGGGGAAAACATGAAACGGTCTTAATGAAATCTACAGTATCACACAGATTAGTTTTATTTTCAATTCACTTATCAAGGGTGGAAAAATATTAACACATTCACTTGAGTAGAAGTCCCAACAATGTATGAAATGTCCCAAAGTTGAGAACATTTTAAAATATTATGCAACTTCAACAAGAAAAAGTACAGTAGAACTACAAAGAATTATTTAGCAAATCTGACTGAGGTAAACCATGCTCCACCCATTTGATGCTCAAAGTTATCGTCATAACAGCAAGTCATTCACTTCTGTATAGTTTATATCATTTAACATATTTGGTTACAGGTTATACTATTGTATTTGGCTCCACCTGCTCTGTCTGCATCATATTGCCTGCCTACATGGGCTTCTTCATAAACTGATTGGTAAATCTATGCAAATATTTTGGAAAGTGAAAAGATGAGAAGGACCTTGCCAAATCAAGTAGCTAATCAGCTAGCTGGAGAGTGACCTAGCTTAAAGTTACATTTAGTGTAACAGAGACTGTCCAGAAGCCTGGTTTGGACCCTGATGACTTTGCTAACTACCGGCCAATCTCCAACCTTCCTTTCCTCAGCAAGACTCTGGAAAGAGCAGTAGCTGCACAGCTCCATCAGCACATGTCCAACCATGAACTCTTTGAACCTCTCCAGTCTGGCTACAGAGCCCACCACAGCACCGAGACCGCCCTGATTAAGATCACTAACGATCTCCTCAGGGCTGCTGATTTAGGCCACATCAGTATCCTGGTTCTTCTGTATCTCTGTGCAGCCTTTGACACCGTCTCCCATTCCATCCTCCTCGACTGCCTTTCCACCCACCTCATACTCACCGGATCCGTTCTCTCCTGGTTCCACTCATACCTGTCCAACACGCAACAGTTTGTCTCCATAAATGGATCCAGCTCCCACCCAGCCCCAGTAAACCATGGTGTGCCACAGGCTTCTGTACTTGGTCCCATCCTTTTCACCATCTATAGTCCCGCTTGGTCAGATCATCCGCCACCATAGTCTACGTTTCCACTGCTACGCTGACGACACCCAGCACCCAAAACAGAGCTCATGGTCATGGGTCCCAGGGCGCAGCTTCAGAGGATTGGTGATTTCATCCTCCATGTGGATGGCGGCTCCATCTCTCCATCCCCTGAGGTTTGCAACCTGGGTGTCATCCTAGATTCTACCCTCTCCTATCAATCCCACATCAAATCTGTTACCAAATCCGCCTTCTTCCACCTCAAGAACATTTCCAGACTCCGGCCGTCACGCTCAGACTCTTTTGCTGAGACCCTCATCCACGCTTTCATCTCCTTCCGCCTGGATTACTTTAACGGTGTCTTGTTTGGGCTCCCCAACAAAGCCCTGGACAGGACAGACCTGCCAGACCTGCCCTGGACAGACCTGCCAGAGTGCTCATCCGCACTAAACACTGGCAGCACATCATCCCCACCCTCAAACACCTCAACTGGCTTTCGGTTAAATTCCGCATCACCTACAAACTGCTCCTCCTCACCTATAAAGCTCTCCATGCCCTAGCCCCACGGTACCTGTCAGACCTCCTCGAGGATTACTCCCCAGCGCGGAACCTGAGGTCTTCTGACTTGGGGCTCCTCACCACCCCTCACAGCAATAAGCGGACCCTCTGCGATCAAGCTTTCAGTGTGGCAGCCCCTGCCCTCTGGAACTCTCTCCCCATGGAGATTCGCCAGGCGCCAACACTGGACTGTTTCAAGTCCGCACTGAAGAGAGACTATCACAAGTCAAGATCTCTCTGAGAGGCAAATACTACATAGAGCTGCAGATATATTGAGACAAAGCATGGACCAGTTTCTTAAGTATGTCATCATAACCCTTAGTTTAGAGTCATCATTTACATATCTTTAAAAAACTGTTTTGTCAATTACTTCAGTGAGCATAATAAAAGTTTTGTCAAAGGTACTGGTCTGCTGTTCTGATTATTTGTTTTATTTCAGTTTGGCAACTGCTATATTTTGTTTAGAGATGTTATGATGTTTGGCATCATACACAAAGACATCCGGCTACAATCAACCTTTCTGATACTGCATGACAGACCGTGTCTCTGGTACTCTTACTGTACCTGTCCCAGTCTTAATGTCAGATGTTGTCTTGTATGGCCTTCCCACAAATGAAACAATCTTTCCGTATGTTAAACAATGTTGTATTAACCCTACTCAGTCTTCTTGATGAGCCTGATGCAGGTAGTGTTTGCTCTAAGATACCATTATTTTTGAAGGAAAGTATCTCATCTGTATCTGTCTGTTGAGCAACATTTAGTATTTGAAGACCTCCTGCTGTGGGCTTTTTGTCATATGGATCTTGTTTCTTTACTTTTTCTGAATGTTTACCAAGGATGATACAATGATGTGATCAGATATTGACATGTTTGTTCATCACACTCCATTCTGGTAAACAAAAAAAACAAACAAAAAAAGAGAAAGAAACACTTCAGAATTTGAACAGTATCTATGTTGTAAGTAAACTATTGTTAGGCTATATGTGCACTAAACATATTGTTACCAGTGATACTATAAGGCTCTGTTCCAATCTGGTGAAACGGCTATTGTGTGCTGCTATTGTCAATGTAATCTACTGGACAGGCTCTGTTACACTAAATGAACTTTAAGCTAGGCCGTACTCTCCAGCTAGCTACTTGATTTGGCAAGGTCCTTCTCATCTTTTCACATTCCAAAATATTTGCAATGATTTACCTATCAGTTTATGAAGAAGTCCATGTAGGCAATACGATGCAGATAGAGCAGGTGGAGCCATACTAGTATAACCTGTAACCACATTTTTAAATTATATACTCTACAGAATTGAATGACTTGCTGTTATGAGGATAACTTTGATCATCAAATAGGTTGAGCTTGGTTTACCTCAGTCAGATTTGCCAAATAATTGTTAATAGTTCTACTGTAGGCCTGCATTTCAAGTTGCATATATTTTATAAATATCTTAACAATTTCTCAACTTTGGGACATTTCATACATTGTTGGGACTTCCACTCGAGTGAATTTGTTAATATTTTTCCACCCTTGATAAGTGAATTGAAAATAAAACTAATCTGTGTGATACTGTAGATTTCATTAGAACTGTTTCATGTTTTCCCCATTTGGGACACCATATATGTTTAGTGACATAACTCCATGAGTATTAAAGCTACAGTTGAACCACACCTTTCAAACAACACCTCATAGGTCCTGCTATGACAATCCATGTCAGAGTCATTACAAAGTAAAGAGAACATTCTACATAGATTTACATTTCCGCCTATGTAGGTATGTGTTCAAATGACTGTATCTCCTATTTACATTCAGATATTGACATTCAGTCTTGTTTTAGAATGTAGAGGAATGTCCTGACTTCATTTATGCAAAGTTTTAAACCTGTCAGAGCTTCCATTGTGAATCTACATGAGTGTGTATGCCTCAACCCCCAGACGGCCAGGCTTTATTTTTTGTTTGGGGTGTATAACTTTATATATCAATTTCACCACTTTTGCAGTAAAATATTTTTACACAACAATCCATTTCATGTATGGGAGGCCTTAGAGATGAAGAAAAACTATGTTGTGTTTGGTTCTAACTCCGGTAGGGGTACCTCCATTTTTTTGGGCCATTGTCACTAGCCTAGTTATTCACCTCTATTGTGGGGGCGTTTCAGTGAGAGAGGGAGAGAAAGACACATTTCACCGTATCTTTTATTAAACGACTGACTCATATTTCAACAGGGTGAATATTTCTCTCTCCCACGCGGCGACACGCACGCACGCACACATGCACGCACGCGCAAACACACGTGCACCTAGGAAGAACCTCCCATGTCATGTGATCTCTGAGGATTTGGGAAAAGAAGCCAAACTGCCCTCTACCTGTTTTCCAGACAGTACGCAGTAAAATGGCACAGCAGCAGCAGCAAGCAGTTGTACTGGACCAGGCAAAGTTAGGCTGTTCTATCTGTCTGGATCTACTGAAGGATCCAGTGAGTGTTCCCTGTGGACACAACTACTGCAGTAGGTGTATTGAGGGATACTGGAATCTGGACGGTCAAAGAGGGACATTCAGCTGTCCACAGTGCAGCCAGAAAGCTGTGAAGACGTGTCTTCAGTGTCGGGTCTCTTACTGTGACGCCCACCTCCTGCCTCACTATCGATCCCCCGCCTTACAGGCACACAAGCTGGTCCAAGCCTCCGGCGAGCTTCGGGAGAACATCTGCTCTAGTCATGACGAGGTGAGGAAGCTTTTCTGTCGTACTGATCAGCAGTGTATCTGCTATCTGTGCTCCATGGAGGAACACAAAGGGCATGATATAATCTCAGCTGCAGCAGAACGAGATAAGAGACAGAAAAGGTTTCATATGAGCCAGCAGCAGAAGCTCCAGCAGAGAATCCAGGAGAGAGAGAAAGACGCAAAAGTGCTTCACGAGGAGATAAAGAACATAAATCACTCGGCTGATAGAGCAGTGGAGTACGGTGACACCGTCTTTAATAAGCTCACCACTATCAGCTGATCAGAGACGAGCAGGAACGTGAAGTGAGTCGTGCTGAAGAACAGAGGAAGCGCGTGGAGCAGGAGGTCACTGAACTGGAGGGGAGACATGCTGAGCTGGAGCAGCTCTCACACATAGAGGATCACGTGCATGTTCTACACAGCTACACCTCCCTCTCACGGATCAGCGAAGCTACACACCCAGTGAACAGCGATGTCCATCCTCAGAGATCCTTCGAAGACGTGACTGTGGCGGTGTCAAAGATCAGGGACGAACTAGTCGACAATCTTAGAGAGGAAGCGACACACGTCTCAGAGACGGTGAAAAGAGTGGATGTTTTACTGTCAAAGCCGCCAGAACCCAAGACCCAAAATCAACTAGAGGACAATATCAAAATAAAAAGAATAAAGAGGGCATTTGTAGTGATCCTTTTCTTTGTAATTACTTTGATACATGCTCTTATGAGCAGTGTTCAGCCCCAGTGGACACACAGGGAGCTTGAACCCAAGACCCGAGCTGAGTTCTTACAATATGCAGTTCCAATCACACTGGATCCAAACACAGCAGCCGAAAACCTGACTCTGTCTAATGGGAACAGAAAAGTAACAGTGACTGAAGAACAATCATATTAGGGGTGTGCCGATACACTAATTTCACGAAACGATACGATACGATATTTGGCTCACAACTTCGATACGATTTCGATACGATACGATACGCACTTTTTTTATTATGAAAATAAATGGGGGAGAAAAAAAGGAAATGCAAAAAAATAATTCTGTTTTTGCATTATTCAGACATGCAAACTTGTAGCTTTTCAGCCGTTTTGAATCCAAATAGGGCAATAGTGTGACACCTCACCCGAAAAAAAACAACATGTTGTCACCCTTTTCACCTCGGGCTGTTTGCATGCCTGATTATTTTGATTGGTGTAAAAAAAAAAATCGTCGTATCATATCGTCGCGAAAACGTATCGCGATATATCGCGGGACGATATATCGGCACACCCCTAAATCATATCCCCTTCACCCGGAGATTCTCTAAATGGTTTTATGTTTAGAGTAGAGAGTTTCTGACTGGACGCAGTTACTGGGAGGTAGAGTTGGGTGGAAAAATCAGTCGAAGATACCTACAGAACAGGATACCATGTAATTGAAGTTGAATTTGGAACAGAATTCTTTAATGAAAGTGGATTTGGATACAGTGGATACAGAGCCTGGTCTTCACGGTGTAGGCCACATGCTTGTATTAATTTCAACTACAGAAAGTCAATCCCAGGCTGTTCTGTGTCTACCAGACTAGGAGTGTACCTGGATCACAGTGCAGGTACTCTGTCCTTCTACATCGTCTCTGACAGCATGACTCTCATCTACAGAGACCAGACCACATTCACACAGCCCCTCAATACTGCATTTGTGTTTTGGTTTTGTAATGATGAAGGAGACAGGTGCCCACCTCTGTGGAAATAATTGTCATCATTGTCATAATTGTACTGTTTTTTTTTTTGTGTGTTCTTTTTAAATCTGAAGGTCAACATTCTCAGCATTCAAAAAGTAAACTGTTCTGTTGATGCAAATAATATAACTCAGTGGTTCTCAAAGTGGGGTCCAGGGACCCTCAGGGTTCCTTGAGGAGGATTCAAATAGACGCCTATATGTCTGTAACTCTTGAGAGTTGTGTGGGTCCTTGAATTTAAAGTTTGAGAACCATCAGAAGCCAGTAGTGTTGCTCCTAAGCTTTGTCCTCAAATCAAATGTTTATCTTGTCTATTGAGATCGGCTATTTCCACTATTTCTGAAAAGGTTTGAAAATATATGCACATTTTTCAACATCGAAATGATTATGACGATTATGATGATTATGCCCCCCCAAAAAATACTATTATCTCAAATAATTGCAATTAGACTATTATGTAATAAATGGTTTTACCATTATGTTCTCCTCTTCCTACAATTAATTTCATGGGACAAATGAGGATTATTAATGAGAGTTTTTTTTTGCTCCCATTTTGTCTTGTTATGAAGTAATCACTATTTTGGTTTGATATTCCATGTTAAATAACATTCACTGATGTTGATTCTTTTTGTCATGTTCAAACATTATCTGAATAAATTACAAATCAATTCACAGACCCTTTGGCATTAAATGATTACTGGTATATGCAAATACATGTGATGAATAGTAAACAACAATGGTATATTATTTGAGTAAATGTTGGTGTATGACTGCATGTGTATTATGGCTAGAACCATGGTTCAATGTTCTGGAAGAGTTAAGAGCCCAGGTTGTATTCTGGGTGTCAACACTAGAGGGCAGTGTGGTATAAAACCACCTCTATTAACCTCTAGGCAACACCAGAGGCCCCCAGAGTTGCTGAGAAACATTTTATATTATAGTTATATTATACCTCTATGGGCAACAATCTAAATGTGTGCGTGTGCGTGTGTATTTGTTAGATCTTTTTGAAACCCAGTATCAGAGCTTTACCCTTTTAACAATGAACTTTTTTTAAACAAAAGCTATCACTGTTGATTGAACATTTCACTTTTGTTGATATTATTTATGTATTTTAAATATATAGTACATCACCCCACACATTTCTCTGTCTTTATTATGGGCAAAATGTTTTATTTTGTGTTTGTTTTTATGTAATAAAACGGGAAGAAAACAAAAAAACAAAAAGCAAAGCAAAAAACAAAACAAAAACAACAACCAACCAACAATCTCGTGATCGACAATCTTCAAACAGGCCTGGCACTGACTGACCACGCACACAAGAGTGTCCCTGCAGCCTTCCCGTACAGACCAGAGTGTAGAAAAGAGAGTAACGACACGCTTTGATCTTGCCGCAAGGCGGGCTCCCCGTTGTGATCTTGTAGATCTGCTATTTTCAAATAGCTGATGTATTATGTTAAAGTGCTCATGTGGCCCATAGTCGTTTGACTCGTTTCTTTTGGGCTGCATGGTTTTCCTAGACCTGGTTGCTTGTTTCTCTCACAAACTCTGGCAACACTGCCTGCTTGCTTAGTTCCTCTCGCAAAACTTGGCAACACTTCCACTGACGTCACTGAGTCGTATGCTTCTTCTCAGTAAACATGCTGCGCAGCTCACACGCACACACTCACAGGCCCATTTAACTCACTTTAGACCCAACACAACAACATAGCAGCTCATTGTCGTCGACAGAGAGGATGGAGACCATAATGGAGGACGAGACCAGACCCAGGAAGGTAAAAGACAGTTTACCGTTACGAAGCTGTTAGCCACGTTAGCTTAGCATGTCGCTACCAGCCTAGCCTAGCCGTGATGACCGGATGTTATTGAATGTTGCTCTTTCAGCTCAGCGCGGCTTATGTTCTTGTTGAACGTCTACATTTACAGTGGTGTAAAGTAACTAAGTACGTTTACTCAAGTACTGTACTTGAGTACAATTTTGAGGTTTACTGGAGTATTTTTTTTAAATTTTCTGTGCTTTTACATCATGTAAATAATAATCTAAATCCACAAAGAAAAAGTACTCAAATTATTTACTTAAGTAAAAGTACCAATACTGCAATATAAAAAAACTCTGTTACAAGTAAAAGTCCAGAATTCAAAATTAACTTGAGTAAAAGTACAAAAGTATTGTCATCAAAATGTACTTAAAGTACCAAAAGTAAAAGTACTAAAATGTTTGAAAATAGCACAACGCGTCGTATCGCAACGCGTTGTGAGCTTGTAGATCGGCTATTTTCAAATAGCCCAGGTATAAAATAGGACTAAAGTGGTTAATGTATGTCCTATAACATCATAATTTACATCTGCAAAGTAACTAGTAACAAAAGTTTTCAAATAATTGTAGTGGAGTAAAAGTACAATATTTTCCTCTGCGATGTAGTGGAATAAAATTATTGGAAATACTCAAGTAATGTATATTATGTAAAAAAAAAATAATACTTTAGTACAGTACTTACGTTACTTTGCACTACTGCTTGTAGATCTGCTCTGTTTGCCAAGCAACACTGGTACTGTACAAATGGAGGAGGAGTGGGCAGGCAATGTGAAAATGGCATTTTATTCCCCCAAATATGAAAACGTAATGAATATGCTTTGGAAAATCCTCTGAAATAATGTAAAGTATACATGATCTGAACAATGAACACCGTACATCCTTTTCAGATCTAGAATCTACCCATCAACTTATTGTGTATGTCATAACTCTTAATGACTATATCCACAGGTTTTGTAGCAACAGTGTTGAAATATTAGGCCTTACATGTCAACTATAATTAAAGCATGTTTGAGTCATTTATACTTTACCTTTTTTCAGACCATTATCCAAAGCACACATTTATTCTTTATTTATTTTTTTAACATTATGGAAAGAAATAGCCAATTTAACATTGAGGTGCCCAGACTTCTGAGGCGCCCACTCTTAACCCATTAAGACCTGGAACTGTGTCATTTTTAGATTTGAGCTAAACAGCATTATTTTACACTTTGGGCTATTCAAAAATAGCAGATCTACAAGCTCATAGCGCGGCACCGAGTGCCGCGCTACGAGCTTGTAGATCTGCTATTTTTGAAAAATCATGAAAATGTGTGCAAATCTTTGAATACATATATTTTTAAAGCGAACATTTTTAACTCAATCTTTGCTTCTGGGGGGTCCCTGGAACAAGATATTTTGATGGGGGTCCGCGGCCAAATACATAACATTTTGGGGGTCCTTGACATGAAAAAGTTTGAGCCCCACTGATATAGAAACATACGTTTTTCAGAATACTGTTGAGATTTAGGAGACGTGTAGAATCGGCTTCAGGTCTCAATGGGTTAATACCGAGTATACATTGTCAAGACGCCTCTCATCAGGGCCCAGGTGACCCCATCATCCTGTTCATCATGTTTGTGTTTCATCCACATCAGAGGTCCCATGGGGAGGACGACGAGGAGAGGTCTGGAGCGTCTGAGAATGACGATTACGTTCCATACGTCCCTGTCAAGATCAGAAAACAGCAAATGGCAAGTACAAAAATAACATGACGATAATGGATGGAGGACAGGACACAAGGCCGCTGTCATATTAACACATTCACTGTCAGGGGCTTTCTAAAACAGGCTGTAGCTTCTGCCAGCATTTTTAAAGTATTCTGTCTAATCTTTCAAGAACCACAGAATATTTATCTCCAGTATGATCGATCCCGTGATGGTTGCTAATCACGGAGGGTTTCACTGTGCTTCTGTGAAGAAAAAAACTATATGTCATCGCGACCTCCCGTTCGCTTGTTATACCCAGTTGAAAATAGCATGTTTCGCCAAAAATACATAGTACAGGGTTCCCACGGTCATGAAATTCCTGGAAATATTTTGAAATTAGAAAAAACGTTTTCCAGGCCTGGAAAAGGTTTGGAATTAATCAAATGTTTTGGAAAAGCTATCGTCTCTGTCGGTCGGAAACCTATTATGTCCAAAACTGTTACTTTTCAGGAGTCAAATTCTAAAATGTCAAAAGTAGCAGATCTACAAGCTCAAAACGCGTCGCTTCGCGCCGCGTTTTGAGCTTGTAGATCTGCTACTTTTGATTTTTTTTTTTGACTTTTGCGTGACACTGTATGATTTACAAAAAAACACAAAAAGTTGAAATACGGAGATGAGAGGTTTCTGCCCGACAGCAACGAAATACATTATTTTTGTCTAACATTACGTGAAAGATTGGTAAACTGTGGTAACATGCAGTGCTACTTGATGCGTTGTTAGCTTGTAGATCTGTTCTTTTTGTCACGTGACACCTTCGCTCGAGTCTGTCTTGGGGCATTGATAGCACACTGGTTTAAGAGTCTCATTATTGCCCTTGTTTGATTTCTATAGACGGGTTTCCTGTTAGTAAACATGAGAGGAATATGACCGCGCAGAGGAGGGGGAAGCCTATGGGTGCGTTTGGAAATTACGCACCGGAGCACACTCGCCTATTAGTTTGTATTGGCCAGTGCGCTCACTGCTGCTCAGGGCTGTATTTTCGAACGCGCCTTTCACCCGGGCATGCGCAGATTGCGCATTCTGCTCTGTGATGACGTCGCGCGGAAATCCGTCTATAGTCCTGGAAATGGGGTAAGATACTTTGGAAAAGTTATGGAAAAGTTTAGAAAATTCATTGTTAAAAATGGGAACCCTGATAGTAAAACACAGGAGCCGAGATACAGAATATTTTCCTAATACTTTAACCAGGAAGTGAATGGAGCAGTAAATCTTTGGATCACGTTATCTCCTGGTTCTGTGTGAAAACATTATATATATATATATATATATATATATATATATATATATAATTATTGTTTTGACGGAGATCTCCGTCAATGGCAGGGAATGTGTTAAATGTATAATGTGATTCTTGCATCTTGCACAGCATCAGAAAATGTTGCGTCTGCGGGGGAAAGCCGTGGAGGAAGAGCAGAAAGACAGCGGAGGAGAGCAGAGGGACGAGGATGAAGGCCTGGGTCCTCGTTCCAACGTCAGCCTCCTGGACCAGCACCAGCACCTCAAGGAGAAAGCAGAGGGTATAGAGCACTGGTTCACAAACGTTTTTGACGCTTGACGTCTCCCCGGGACCCAAACTAGTGAAGATAGCCGATCTACAAGCTCACAACATGTCGCGAATATGCAACGTATTATCTTACCTCTAATTAATTAATTTATTTGTATTTTTGTGGAAATCTTTTGAAATAATAATGAGAAACAAAATGGACGAAACAAAAAATAAAGGGGTATTTACTCGTGACCCATACAAATTGATCCGCCACCCCACTGTTTGGGAAACGGTGGTATAGAGTCTATACTATACTGTCTATACCAGTGGTTCTCAAACATTTTCATGTCACGGACCCCCAAGTTCATATGTTTCAAGTTTCATGGATTCAAGTTCTGTCACCATGACTGATTTCAGTCATTTGGATTCCACAGAAGCCAACATGTGGCCGATCTATATATCTATAAGCTCACAACACATCACACTGCGACATGTTATGAGCTTGTAGATCCGCGATTTTCGGTTGTTAGTTATTTATTTTAAGATGAAAGAGTATTTGAAGTGATCAAACTAACAATAGAAGCAAAAGTTAATGCCCCAAATCTTTGATTTCTTTATCTGGTTGGCTGTATGTAGATTGTGGAACAGCAGCAACATAGGTTTAGAATGATAATACCTAAACATCATCATTAAACTTTCAGTCTTGAGATTTTATTTTGCTTTATTCCATGGTATTTTGCTGCTAACCCCCATTTGAAAATATTTTGTGTGAGGGACTCCCAAATGTTTCAAAAAGATTCTAAATCTTTTTTGAATTTTTGAAAATTGCAGTCATGTATATCATCTGTCTGTTTACAGCGCGTAAGGAGTCAGCCAAGGAGAAGCAGCTGAAGGAAGAAGAAAAGATTCTTGAGAGTGTTGCGGAGGGCAGAGGTACAATGAAAGAGCCGTGAACTAGACTGCAATTGTGTTGTTGTGCATGACTACGTGTGGGTTCTGTACAAAGTTTGTGTTTTTTTTAATTGATTTATCCTTGTTTTGTTATGGATAGCATTAAGTTGATTGATAATCATATTTACTCTGATGAATTCAACATGCTAAACATGAAAGCTTGCACAATGAGTTACCGGAAACTACTTCTCCCTCAGCTCTGATGTCCGTAAAGGAGATGGCCAAAGGCATCATCTATGATGATCCCATAAAAACTAGGTGAGTTATAAGCTCAAACGACCTTTGATGACTAGAAAATCGCGAGAACAACACCGAACTTGTCCTCTAACCTGACTGTATGTCCTGTGTAGCTGGAAGGCTCCGCGCTACATCCTGAACATGCCTGGCCCCAGACACGACCGCGTCAGGAAGAAGTACCACATCCTGGTGGATGGAGATGGAGTCCCTGCACCCATCAAGAGCTTCAGGGAGATGAAACTTCCACCAGGTTATTACCACTCACTATACCCACAAATGAAAAACCAGAACCCCACTCTGGTTGTGTATCGATTCAGCTTGTGCTAGCTAGAGAATCTAGGGAAAGAATAATCGAGGTGGGTAGTGGACCAAAATAGGGCTGGGATTATGCACATCATGATATGGCAGAGGTGCTCTCTTTTCCTTGTTTAAATTGCCTTATTTTATGCTTAAATCGCAAATCTAAAAGCTTTTAGATGTAGATTGGCTATTTTAGCAATTTTAGAAAATGTAAAAGACAATGTTCATATTGAGGTAAAATATATTGTGATTATTTGTTGTTCATATCACCCAGCCCTAGACCAAAACATATACATGATTGTTATAATGCCTATAGACGAATCCACAGAGCACTGCGGTGTCAGACTCCTGCTGCGGTGTGCATTCTGACCAAAATTATGATTGTGCCAGGGGAGAGCTCTATGGATTCGTCTATAGTGCCACATTAGTGATACTCTTGGTACTGAAAACATTTTTCTGTTTGCAGCTGTCCTGAAAGGGCTTAAAAAGAAGGGAATTGTGCACCCCACACCCATACAAATTCAAGGAATTCCTACAATGTGAGTATATCTCTACTTCTGTACGATCTCATTTTGAATATTTGGGTTGTGCTTCAGACAGAGATAAGCTACCGTCCTTTAAAGGCACCGTTTTTGTGTGGAGGCAGGAAGCTCGTCATGAACTTGTAAGTAACGCTTTGGCGACTCATTCGGTATATATAACTGCTGCTCTTGGCAGCTAACATTAGCCATAGTTATCTCTGTTCAGATTTCAGACAGTTGGGACTTTTGGTAATTCTCAACAACGATCTCTGCTCACTCCACTCTCTGTCCTCCAGCTTAACCCGGAAATAGTGTTGCCCCAAATGGTAATTTGCTTTTGGTGGAGCCGAGACTAAAGAGGGAGTGGGCTCTCCAAGCCGCTTGGAGCGTCAAACAGTGAGGGTACATCAAGTGTAGGCTTCAGCCTGTTCTCGTCCTCTCTCCGGAAGTGTTGACTGCCTGTTCTGTTATTGGATGGACTGTCTCCTCGGGCTATGGGAGGAACGCTGTCTGGGAGATGGGGTCTAAAAAAAACAGCATTGTGCTTTCACACTCTTCAAAGGGATGTTTTGGAGCCAATGCAACGTTGTTCTACATGCTCGTATCCTAAAATGTAAACGTACAGTAACGTGCCTGCATGCGTGTGTTGGACGGTTTGAGGGTGAAAGTGCCCCACTTGATTAAATTGCAGAGATACTGAAGTGCATTTATAATGTATATTCTGAATAACAGTGATCAAAGCAACTGATGCAGCACATTAAATAATGGGTTGATTTTCATTTATTTAAATCATGCTGTTTGTTGTGCGAGAATGCATGTCAAACTGCTCATATACTGTATGAGAAATACAGCATCTAATATACAACATGGTATGCAGGTGAATGAGCGGGCAGGAGTGAGGAATTTGAATGTGACTGTCAGTCCAGCCGGCTTGACTCTCATATAATCCTCTCCTCCTCGCTCGGAGGCGGGACTAGTGAGCGAGTGTGGTAGTTGGGGTATAGACCACCGAAGTCTGACGTAATTTACGCATCCTTTGTTTGTCTACCTGGTTCGCAGTTTTCCACCCCCATTCTGAATCCCATAGACGTATTTAATATTGCGTCAAATAAGAACTGTGTTACAAAAATAAACAAATGACCCCGGCGGTTTGACTCTTATGGATATGAAGCATCAACTGACGGTGAGAAAACGATAATGTTACTTCCGCCGAATTAGTTAAATTTTCGCCAGAAACAGACCGTTTCAAATATAAGTGACTGACTATCATAAACTATACAGAACCGCCTCCCTGACAATATCGCCGAGACAGTTGTTTTTATTTTTGGACCACAATTCTTATATGAGACGATTCTAAGATGACCCAATGTTATTCTCCATAGCGAAATTACTTTACGAACCTGGGGATGAACGAGTGACGTCAGGACTTCGGTGGTCTATAGGAATTTGGCTACAGACAGACCACCTTCTCATAGAAAGCTAGCCTCCTACAGAGCCATGCCATAAAATATTACAATAGAAGGACATCCTGATGCTGCGTTCAAAATCAGCCAAATGAATGCACCCCATCAGGCAGCATTTTACACTGATGCCATACTGCCTTCAAGGCAGACACAGCCCATGCTGTTCATGAATTGACTAGGTTTCTTTGTTTGTTTGTGTGTGTAGTCTGTCAGGCCGGGACATGATCGGCATCGCCTTCACTGGTTCAGGAAAGACGCTGGTCTTCACTCTGCCCATCATCATGTTCTCACTGGAGCAGGAGAAAAGGCTGCCGTTCTGCAAGAGAGAAGGTCCTTATGGACTCATCATCTGTCCATCTGTAAGACATACCCACTCTGATGACTGCAGCTTAAAATGTTACATATCCACACTTCACTTTATATAGGTCAATGATGTAAAGCATGCTTAATGTCTCGAAGTCAATGAATGAAATCTGCAAGGCTCTCATTTGTCAACAGAAATGTCCATAAACCATCTGTACCATTGTTTCCAAGCAAAGTTTTACATTGATCATTTTGTACTTATACATAATAATGTGCGTACATTTCGTATAGCACTGAACGTGCTTTAAGCACAGGAAAACTGTTAATAAAACACCAGCCACCAAATGGAAAAAGGATTGATGTATTGACCCAAATGAGCAAAATCTTAACTAAAAAAGAATGACAGTTTGTTTCAGAATTGACGGCAAGTCTATTTATTTTGGTTCATTACTTCGTTAACTAAAACCTTGATTTCAGCATCTGAAATCTTTCTTCTTTCTTTCCCCTAATCTTCATGCTGCTTGCTCCCGTGGGCCATGATGAATGTCAGCCATGATAACATCAGAAGAACTTAATGTAACCTAATGTTTATTTCACCCATCACCCTTTGTTGTCCAGCGAGAGTTGGCGAGGCAGACCCACGGCATCATCGAGTATTACTGTAAACTCCTGGAGGAGGAGGGAGCGCCACAGCTACGTACTGCCCTCTGCATCGGAGGGATGTCTGTCAAGGATCAGATGGAGGTGGTTAAACAGTAAGTGCTTTGTTTTCCCTTGGATGAAGTTGTAGCATTGGTGGTAAATATCTATAGTGACGCGTGCGTCAAAATAAGAAGTCAGGTGCTTTGAGATTGACGGGTGTCGTGGAGGAATTTGGCCCCTGTGGACCGTCTCCAGCCAAAACACTCCAGGCAAAATACTGAGGCTTCTATCTTTGTATATAAGATCATTATTAAAACCCATTAAGACCTGGAAAGCCTATATGTTTTATCTTTAAAAACCAGGAAAGCATCTGTGTAATTTTGTACGTACATTTTGTACATAGCAAAATGCTTTTTAAAAAGAAAATGTTTTAATAAAAATGTAAAGTTTTCTAGAAAACTTGGTTAGGATTTAGAAGGCATTTTTAAAATTGGCCTCAGGTCTAAATGGGTTCAGATGGATCTTCCAAATGTTTGTCACAGATGTTTCCTTGCACATTCCTGTCAAGTGATTACGTTTGTTGTAATGTTAACAAAACTGTCGTGTGATGAAGTATAACATAGGGCTAAGTGGTTAATTGATTCAGTCATATCGAGAAAAAATATATATATTTAAAAACTCTGCACGTCATTGCACGATTATTCAATTAATCAATACAATAATCGCTAAGAAGATAATGCATAGTTGCAGCCGTACAGAGATGTTATCTGTCCTTGTGTCCTGCAGGATAACAGTAGAGTAGGGTTGCAACTATTGATTACTTAATGCAACTATATCGGTTATTCTATCATTTACTTTTATTAATCGATTAATTAATTAAGCGCTTATGCATTATTTTATAATTAGCTGCACAACGGAGTCGTGCAAAAATAGTGAAATTAGCTGATTCACAAGTTCACAACGTGTGGCTACATACATCGCTAAACCCTGAATTTCACTATTTTTGAAATGGTTTTATCGATTGTTTTATAAACCGAGCCATTATCTTTTATTATGGATTAGTTGGATTAACTGTTGCACTCCTGCAGTGGCGTCCACATGATGGTGGCCACCCCAGGCAGACTGATGGACCTGCTTCAGAAGAAGATGATCAGTCTGGACATCTGCCGCTACCTGGCACTGGACGAGGCCGACAGGATGATTGACATGGGCTTTGAGGAGGACATCAGGACCATCTTCTCCTACTTCAAGGTCAGATTATACTTTGTGATGGTCTGCTTCCAGGTCAGATTATACTTTGTGATCTTCTGCGCCTGTTTTTCATCCCCCCCACAACCTCCCTATGGGGTGCAAAGGATAAATATATCGGACACAAACCTTGCATCTCCATATTTCTGAATTTTGTGTTGCATGAGCTCTTGGCACACACAACACACTGAGATATGTTATGTCAGATTTTCACAGATGATCACAAAAGAACAATTGGATTCACGTTAAATGTCAGCAAAGTTCTCCTTGCAGAATTGACGTGGGAGGTGTTATAACTTTATATTTGTTGTTATTTAGGGTCAGAGACAAACCCTGCTTTTCAGTGCTACCATGCCCAAGAAGATCCAGAACTTTGCCAAGAGTGCCCTGGTTAAGCCCATCACTATAAATGTTGGCAGAGCAGGTGCTGCCAGTTTGGATGTCATCCAGGTATGTTCATCTTTTCAATGGAAGACGTTTTGAACTTTGTAGTTTAAATGTGCTATACAGATAAATATACTTTGCAGTCTTATTTATGTCAAAGGGCTTTACACAAAACATTAAACATTAAGACACATTTTATAAGGACATTTGATTACAATTAAAAATAAGAATAGGTTCAAATAAAACGGAGAGAGAGAGGCGCCACATGTTGTACAGGCTGACACACAGTCCGTGCAAGCAACACAGAAGTGTGTAGCGCGTCCTGATCCAGACTTCATTCAAATTCTCCGTCACCGTCATCCACACAAGTACGTTTATAAATACCTTTTGACTGTTAAGTTATATCACCAGCCGATCAAACAATACCATTTGAAACGCAAATGATTTTGGCTGAATTAACAACACTGGCTTTTGCGACCAGCCTCTCTCTCGCAGTGGTGTAAATGAATGCCCTTCTTATCTTCATCATCCTACAGCGTCACACAAAAGCATCAAAAGTAGATCTACAAGCTCTATGAGGTTTCAACCCGACAGAGACGATATTATATACTGTATAGTCCCTGTCACTGCCAACCCTAACCGGTATTGGGGAGGGTGTAGACTAGAGACAGCCACTTTCTTCTGACGTTTTTGTCCGTCTCTTCCTCACTCATTCTCCCCTCTCCTCTAGGCCAGTGGTTTTCAACCTTTTTCATATGAAGGTCCATTATTTATTCCACATTTAAGCCACGGATCCCATTCCCACCATTTGATGAGATTTAGACTCTCAGACCCAAAACTAGAATATTTTGTTATCGTTGGATAAGACTAAACAATGTGACTACGTTTTCCACCACTGCTCTCTCGAACCTGGTGATTAATCATTAACCCACAGGATGTATTATTGTCCGTCTTATTAAAAAAGACAATGCCTACATAAAAGGGAAACTTAGATGGCGTCTTGGTAGGCCTAGCTGTCCATCGAGGCTCTTCTTTAGACTGATGGGGACACATTTGGGATAAAAGATAAAGTGATTCAGACACGCAGCAAAATACTTTTCTTTTCTTTTTTCTGAGCGGTGTGCAGACCAAGAGGTGTGTGGGGGGGGGGGGGTCAACATTAGATAATAATAATAATAAACTTTATTTATATAGCACATTTCATGACATAAATGCAGCTCAAAGTGCTTTACAGAGCAACATTTTTTTTTTAAATACAACATTTTAGATAGACAGTTTAGAGACTATTATGTGCCGTATCGGAATTAATCGGATCGGATCTGTTTTGATGCTGCCTGATCGGAATCGGATCAGATCGCAAAAACCTTGATCGCAGCACCTCTAGTGAAAACCACAACAATATATGTCAGCCGATTTCAAGAAATAGACTCCTGTAGTGTGAAATGCTTAACGATCAGATAACCCCCCGACCACTTAAAAGTCGTATAGTGTGTACCTGCCCTAACTCTGGGGACACAAGGCAGACCTGTCCCTGGTGACCTGATAGGTCTGTATGGGTCACAATATAGAACAAGATAACTAATGTATTTTGGCCCTGAAAGCTATTCATTGCTTTATAAACCAACAGCAGGATTCTTTTTTGTGTGAAAATTATGTATCCACTGGATTTAAAACTATTCTGTGTGTGTGTGTGTGTGTGTGTGTGTGTGTGTGTGTGTGTGTGTGTGTGTGTGTGTGTGTGTGTGTGTGTGTGTGTGTGTGTGTGTGTGTGTGTGTGTGTGTGTGTGTGTGTGTGTGTGTGTGTGTGTGTGTGTGTGTGTGTGTGTGTGTGTGTGCAGGAAGTGGAATACGTCAAAGAGGAAGCCAAGATGGTCTACCTGCTCGAGTGTCTCCAGAAAACACCACCACCAGTCAGTAATGTCCTCATATGTAATGAAAGTCACACATATCGTACTTAGGGCTGTCATGAAATGACGATCATGTCATTTTACTTGCTGATTAATTGTCATGCAAATAATTGTGATGAACTATTTAATTGTGGTTTTGGCATTGAACATTGGAACATAAATCTAAATTACATTTCTTTGTAAACAAAAAATGTAATCAAAATAAATAATGTGCATATTTAAAAGTTTAGTTTTAACAGGGAAAATAGCCAATCTGCAATTTTTTTTTAATGTATAAACATTTTTCAATAGATAAATGTATACAGATGAATGGAAAAATTATACGGAAAATAATTGCGATCATCTCAAATAATTGCGATTATGTAATAATTGTGACAGACCTACACATACACATGTGAAACTCAGATAGTTCCTCTTTCATAATGGCAGGTGCTGATGTTTGCCGAGAAGAAAGCAGATGTGGACGCCATCCATGAGTATCTGCTACTGAAAGGAGTTGAAGCTGTGGCCATCCACGGAGGGAAGGGTAAGAAGAAGCTTCCGTTTATTACTACGGTGTCGAATGGCGAAAATAGACAATCTACAAGCTCATAATGCATCACCATGTGTTGTGATCTTGTAGATCAGCTTTTTCTTTGTGCTATTTTGGAAAGGTTTTGACTGACATTCCCAATATAGGGCCAGTATTGATGTGGATAAATGCAAAAGGCAACTAAAAGCATAAAAATACAGACATAAATAATAACTCGGATTTAAAAAAATATGAATTATTTAAATAAAAGGCGACACAAAGGCAATTCAAGGTACAACTTTACATAACACAAAAAGGCATTTAAGCACAAAAGGCAAAAGAAATGAAATAAATAATAAGATACATCTTAAAAAAGAAAGACACCGCCGTAAGCTGAAATGTTAAAAATAAAATGCAGTGGAGAACATAAAAGTTTTCAGCCTTGATCTGAAAGTATTCAAAGATGGCACAAGGCTCAGATCCTTGGGAAGTTTGTTCCAATTACTGTGTGTGGCATAATGACTAACCACTGCGTCAGCATGTTTTGTTTGAACTCTGGGAGTAGTTAGTAGACATTTTAATGGTCTATAGCCAGCAACAGACAGCCAGACACCATTAGTTTGATGATAATGTTTCTCACTATTCAAGGCTCAGGTTAAATTAGACCTTTACTCCCCCATGCGACCAATAACGTGAACACAAATGAAGATTTAAAGCCTGCACTACTTGCTCCTTCCAACGTCCTAACTTTTTTCCCCCCGGAAACTGAGGGGATATAACTACATTTCGACGTCATTCAAAGCTTCAGATTTTTTTTCGGACGCTCCTGCACCTCCAGATGTCCGAACTCCCTGAAACTAGCTCAGAAAACCCTTCCAAAGCGGATCTTTTCCGACAGAAGGAGCATGTATTGAGCTTTACAACCCTGATTTGTGCCATGGGGGCTGATATTCAAGATCTGCGCTGGTGTCCGCAAAAGAGTGCTGGTCACCATGGACATGTGCTGGGGTTTAGGCTTCAAATCTGTTGCCTCCCAGTTGAACCTCGGACCGGTCGGTGCTGTCATATTTATGTAAAACATTAGATTTTTAATGACCATCTGTGATCTGGACAAATTTGAATGTGTGTCTGTAGATTTTGACGTCCAATCCTTGCTCGATGGCAAGTGCATGCACCTTTATGACAGTCAATACATGTGTGATGTCTTCTCACAATTTTAAATGTCTTAGTGTGTTCAATCTCTATATATTTTTAATTAATTTGAGACTGTGGAACTGGAAACGCATGATCTATTTGATATGTTAATTTGGGGTCATGCTGGTGACTTCAGAATCACCTGATTTAGTAGAGAGCCTTAATATGTCTCCTTGTAGTTGCTAAGCATTACCACCAGATGTCATCAAACCATGTATGTCACACCCTGTCCTGCTTCACAGATGTATGTGTCCAAATAATCTGTGTATTCATTAATATGACACTGTCACTGTAAATGACAATGTGATGTTCATTGATGTCTTTAGATCAAGAGGAGAGAACTAAGGCCATAGAAGCATTCAAGGGGGGGTTGAAAGATGTCCTAGTCGCCACAGACGTTGCTTCCAAGGGTCTGGATTTCCCAGCTATACAGCATGTGGTGAATTATGACATGCCTGAGGAGATAGAAAACTACGGTGAGAGAATATTGTCTGTGTGATCAGTATTGGATGATGCCAGGAAATGCTTAAAATGTATGTTAACTTGAGTTTCCCATAATTTGATATAAAACATTTTGGTGTTTTCGTTTTCAGTCCATAGAATTGGAAGGACAGGACGTTCGGGGAAAACTGGTATCGCTACAACCTTCATCAATAAAGGCTGCGGTGAGAAAAGACAAACACAAAATGAACATACAAATCATTAGTGTCCGGCAGAAACCTTGTATCTCGATATTTCCTTTTTTTTCATGTTTTTTCCGTGCATTTATTCATGCCCTGCCTACTTCATCATACAAGAGTGTCGCACAAAAGCAGTGAAAATAGCCGATCCACAAGCTTTTTTACTTTTTCCACCCGACAGCGGTGAAATACAAAATGGTGATTTTCACAATTTCAATAAATTCAATGTCGTATTGTTGGGCTCTGAACACGTGTTGTACGTTTGACCCCAGATGAGTCTGTGTTGATGGATCTGAAAGCCCTGCTGATCGAGGCCAAGCAGAAGGTTCCGCCTGTCCTCCAGGTGCTGCAGACGGGAGACGAGACCATGCTGGACATTGGAGGTGAGCCTCTTTCTTCAAACTCCCTCACTAATGTCTCTCCTCTCGGTCTAACTGCTGTTGTTGAGTCCAGATCAGTGCTTCTCAAACTTCTTCATTTCCAGGACCCCCGTAACTCTTAAGGTTGTTACACACCGGGGCGATTTTTTCGTGCGAATAATGCGTTTTTTTTTTAAACCTTATAAAGTCAATGGCTCCGTACATGGAGCGAAAAAGCGAAGCGAAAAAGCGTCTTTTAATTATTCGGAACGAGTCCGAATTTTGCGTATATTCGCTATTTTCGCCGGTGTCGCCCGGTGTGTAAGGACCTTAAGAGTGTACGATTGGTACCAAACGGACCCATACGGGTCCGTTTGGTACCATTTGTATACTCTCAGAGTTACAGACCTGTAAGGGTCCTTTTGGAACCCCCTGGAGGAAGCCTGAGGGTCCCTGGACCCCACTTTGAGAACCACTGGTCTAGATCACAATCAGTAAACACTGGTTGGTCCCTTTTACACCTGGCTTTAACACTTGCCTTATTTCTACGAAAGCGTTGCAAGGAATTTGCTTTTCCTGGTGATGCAGTGCCAAGACAGTCTCTTTGACCACTTTCAACCTATTTTTGGGCATACGCAAACATGGCACATCTACAGCTCACAACGCATTGGGTTGTGAGCTTGTAGATCGGCTATATCCGCCCACATGACATCATAATGAAGAATAATATATATGACTTAAGCCTTAAAGGGGAATTGCTTAAAACGTGCGCCAATAGGCCTTCCATTATTTTGCGTATTTTAATATCTTTTTTTTTTGAGAGAGAGATCTGACGTTCATAGTGACAGAACACTATGCAACCGAGAAGGGAAAAAAACGGAAGTCTCGCTAGACGAGATTGAAATCTCGTCTAGCGAGACTTCTGTTTTTTTCCCTTCTCGGTTGCATAGTGTTCTGTCACTATGAACGTCAGATCTAAAAAAAAAAAGCTATTCAAATACGCGATCTAACGCAAGGCCTATTGGCAGGGGTGCACATAACTTTTTAGGTCTGGTACGCAGAAGAGCACCTGGACATGTGACTTGGTGCGCATGGCGCCCGTCCCGTTTTGTCAACGGGGGGGGGGGGGGGGGGGGGTTCAGCCCGGACAGTTTTGTCAACGGGGGGGGGGGGGGGGTGTTCAGCACGGTGCCCACCGGACAGTTTTGTCAACGGGGGGGGGGGGGGGGGGGGCGAGAAAAAAAGGACGCTCTCCTTCTAAATTTTCGCCGTTTTTTTTTTCTCACGCTGTTAGATAAAGCCCCCAAGGTTGGTGCCCTGTGCTGCTGCGCTGATTTTATCCGCCAGATTGGGACGTTCACGGCATATTTTGCACCATTACGGTGCGTTCATCATCGGTGACGAGTGCCTCTAACAGCCGCTGCTGGCTGCGTGCACGCAGCGAGGCAATGCGAGGCGACGCGAGTCATATCTCTACCCCTGTGCCTAATGGCTGTACATGGGGCCGACGGTTGCTTTAGAGTTATTGTGTGAGTGTGGCTTCAGGAAGTAAATTCCTAGCCTCGATCTCCAGGCTTTTATTTTTTATTTTTGCTAAAAAATAAAAGCTTGGAAATTCCTGCCCCAGCTGTTGGTGCGCAAAAGCGCCTCGCGTCGCCTGATGTGGTGCGCATTTTTTATTTTGGGTGCGCATGCGCACCTGCGCACCAGTTATGTGCACCCCTGCCTATTGGCGCACGTTTTAAGCTGTGTGGGACCCGGGATGGAGCTATGACATTTCTCTACTGTACCATTCATCATAACATCATAACCCTAAACCGTGGTCCAAAATTCCCCTTTTAAGTGGTTAAGAGAGGTCTGTTCACTCAGGCACCTTTTGTGGGAATGCACACCCAGGAAGTAAGTTCTGATTAACAAGATAACATCTCTTTGAATGAGGAGTTGTCTAAATCAAAAGTTTTGACATACATTATTATTTAGAATTTATATTTAGGGACATTGGTATGCAACATGGAATGTAAAAATAACTACTAATAGACATCGTCAGAACAAAAAGTACACAAAAAAAAATCCTATTCTGATGTGGGGCAAAAAAAAAGACAAATACACTATGACTTGTGTATCGTTCCAGAAAGTGTTGACGTCGCGAAACGATGACTTAGAATTTCACATCACTGGGCATACATTCAGCGGAAAAACACCCAGAAGTGTGTAGTGTAACCACAAGTGTTACATCACGTTAACTTGTGAGCGCCTATAATGACATGCCCAGAATGAGGATGGTGACTATGACAGTGGGTAAACGTGCATAAGTGGTTAATAATATGCAGACAAATGTGTCGATTGGCCAGTTTTGCTTGACAGCGTAAAGTATTAACATCAACAGGATGTGTGATGGACGCAGTGTGTAGGTGAGGTTTTAGTGCTCTGTGTGTGTGTGTGTGTGTGTGTGTGTGTGTGAGAGATGTGTGCTGTTTGAGGTAGTGGCTTTACTGAGCACTCCATTGCCAGGGTTGCACAGTAATGAGAATGCGGGGGAGTGGGGTCTTTTTCAGGCTAGTGCAGATAGAGGGAGTCATACAAATGATATGGGGTGCAACAAAGTAAAGAAAATAAAAAAAATGACTCTATAGAATAATCGCTAACGCCCTGTAAATGAGTGCAGCTGCTGAACTACTGCAATAGGAAACGTGTGGAAATACCATGATCTAAAAGTGTAGAACACAAATAACAATGACTACGTTTTCTTCTGATGGACAATAAGACATACACACACGGGTGTGCACGCACATCCTCCCACTAAGTCACAACCACCAATTTTAAACGGACACAAACACGCACATCCTACCACATGTAAGTGAAACTCCCACACAAAACCACACTTCTTAAGTACTTAGGTTGAAGTGGCATCAGCTGAGCAACCGGTATGTCTATCACTCTTACAATGCGCTAGACATGTGGTTCTCAAACCTTCCATTTGGAACCCCCTTAAACATGCTTATAACCCCATAACCATTTGTTGAAATGAGCCCCAAAAGAGAGAGTATAAAATATAAATATTCATGTCACACTCACTTCATTTATTTTTTCTCTAGCCTTTTATGCAAATTAATTGAAGTCCAGCTCTGAGAACACGTGCAACCCCACCACATTCAGTGTGTGTGAAGAGCCCTGGGTTCCTGTCTTAACATGCTGTTTGTCATTACTTTCACAGGGGAGAGAGGCTGTACATTCTGTGGTGGTCTGGGTCATCGTATTACAGACTGTCCCAAGCTGGAAGCCATGCAGACCAAACAGGTGACCAACATTGGACGCAAGGACTATCTGGCTCACAGTTCCATGGACTTCTAAGACTTTTGAGGGATTTTGTTAACATGGATGATTCACTGACACTCGATGAGAAACTGAGACATTTCTAAGACTTTTGAGGGATTTTCTTAACATGGCTAATTCGCTGATACTGATACCAAAGTAGCCAATCTACAAGCTCACAACACGTCACATTGTGAGCTTTTATATAGGCTATGTTTGGGGTGGTACAACAAAGTAGAACTCCGGCGTAACACTTTGAGGTCATTTCTTTACAAGGACGTTTTACTGATACTAATACCGATACTCCAGAAACCGACAACTCTGAGGAATTTGTATTGTCTTCTGCATCATCGGACAAAGGAAGTGTATTTTCACAGGTCTGCTCTGCAAGATAAAGAACTCTTCCAAGGTACAACTTGCAGAACATCGTCATTTTATTTCGCTGTTTTCCCGTACTTTTATTCTGAATACGTGTTGCTTTTGTAAAATGCATCTGTCATGTGATTGTAAATAAAACGACACCCACGGTGTCCTTTTGGTAAAGGGTGTTGCTGAAGTGCTCGAGCACAGCGATGCAAAGGGAAGTGTGTCCCGCATGAGGAAGTAGTCATAAAACTGAAATTGTTTCGTCTTCCTTTTGCGGTGGTAAGCTGTCAGGTTGCTGACATCTTGCCCTGTACCTTTTCAGAAGGACATTCAGAAATGGAACCAACTGTCTTTTGACGAAAACGAAACGGGTTTTATTTTGTGGCAGAGATCTTCAGATAACGCAACGCATTTAACATCCTGGCTAGCGTCATTACTGAACATTTAACTGGACTGAGAAACATCTTGCAGTCTACCTGCTGGGGTGGACCGAGAAACCTCTCACAAAGGGAGATTGAACAGCCGTCATGGATGTCATTTTCAAGGAGGGGATGTTGTACCTTCAGGGGGTCAAGTTTGGAAAGGTGAGCTGTTGAAATACTGCACTTTTTAACGATGGTTTGATTATTACCGTCCAGTTATTAAAAAGAATAATTCATTTTTTTGTGGCTTACACTTACACAGTATGTATGTGTGTGAGTGAGCATAGTCTCTTGGTATGAATGGATTTACGCTAATTTAATATGATTTAGCCTTCAAGTAAAAAAAAAAAAGGTTTAGAGAGAGATTGATGGAATACATTATATCATTTATTCTTTTTAAAGGCCTCTGACAAGGGCCATAAATGTTGGTAGTGATTCATAATATTTCTTCACAGAACGTTGTAGCTCTGACAGGCCAGTATATCCACATCCAAAGTTTTAATAGGATACTGAAACTACTACTTAGGGATTTATTGAAAAGAGAGAAAGTTAAATCACCTTCCATAACTTCACTCCTTTGAATAATTTATGAAGGGCTATGTTCCAAAAGCCACATATTTTCTCTTTTGATAACTCCGACTTCATTACTCGACATTCTTTGGTCAACTATTATAACATCCTGAGAATTAGCCTCAGTACATGATCAGAAATCCTATTTTTATAAGTAAGTCTTCAAGTAATTCTTAGTGTCTACAATTTTTCATTACTTTTGTTTTCACGCCGGCCACCATTTTGTCAGATAACGGCATTAATTCTAGAGTCTCTATTTTGGGCATGTCAGTTTTTTTCATTTTTCTAAATCAAAAATGGATCTACAAGCTCACATGGCTATTTTTAAATTGCTGAGGCCTGAAGTGTCAGACTCCAGGCCCATGTCAAGTTTGTAATTCTCAAGCATTTGACATCTCAATTTTATTTTCAAAGTAACTCAATCAGCTGCTACTGGTGCTATCAAGAACGTGCTTGCCATTCAAAGTAATGGGGCGTCCATTGAGTTCCATGGAGAAGTGGCGCCCGGTTATATTCGGTTCTACTTTATATATATTGTGTCTAGAATGACTGGGACTTTATGGAGAGTAATAATCATTTACATCAGTGGTTCTCAAACCTTTTCATGTCAAAATCTGAAAATATTTTGTGCCAGGAAGTCAGGAACCGCCATACAAGATGTATAATTCAAGCATTTTCTTTTTTTTTTCCGAGATATTTTTGAAAATAGTACTGTGTAGATCTACAAGATACAAACGAGCTTGCCAACCAATTGGCTTCACGGATTGGCCAAGCTTTGCTGTGCCACTGCACCAATATCAGTGCTAGCATGTAGAATGGAACTCCATTCACTATGGACTCCATTCACGTATGCCCTTTACTGTACAATGTACATCAACAGGCCATCAGCAGTTTCTGCCGACATAAACAGGGATCCCTACATCTGCATATTTAGTCGATCAGTTGTATAGTAGTTGGTACCACACTGGATACTCAGAGAACGGGTATGACCTGTACAAATACAACAGGTAATGCATAAACGGCTTTCCTAACTTGCATCGTTCCCTAGTAGGCTGTTGCCCATTTATAAATAACCCATTGATTGTAATATCTAATGTTAGTACTGTGGAAACGGGTACCACACTGGGTACTCTAACGACGGGTACAGCGAGTAAACTGACAGCAGGTACAACGAGAGGTATTGCATAACCTCACATCGATCCCTACTTGCGTGGTCCCCGAGTAGCCCAGTGCCCGCTGGCCACTGGCCTTCATGTAATTGTAAAGTAATATACATTTAACCACTTTGTTTCAACCTAAAATTCACATACGGTGTTGATGGTTCAAACCGACAAAAACGAGTACTGTATATCAGTTAATCAGTTCTAATGATGATTCAGCGAAAATGTATTTGGGAATATTTGAGTTCTTTGTGATAAACAATTTTACCATCAGATTTACATCCATTCTGAATGAATATACATTCTTGGACTCACCGATGCCTAGTGGCTATACAGGCTAGATAGATAGATTGACAGACCTTTATTGATCCAGACTCGAGGGACATTCAGTTAGCAGCACAGCAGTAAGGATGAAACAAAGATATATACATAGAAAAAATTCAGTATAAGTAGGAGAGTAGCACTAATAATAATAGGATAATATAAACGATGGTATAAAGGAAGCCCAATATCTAGCCTGTCCCTCTGTGCCTGAAATGGGCAAATGAACATAGTGTGTGCCCATAGTAGAGCATATAGTAGATATGTACGTAGAATGCGTTAATACATTTAGGCTATTTAGCCATGTAGTCATAGGTATTAAAGGTTTAATGTAATCCTATTGGAGTAAACTGGCGGTCTCCCAGAGAGGTTATGATTTTGTGTTTTTACTCTTGTACCTGCTCTTTGTCCGCTAAAGAAAACGTGGAAGAAAACCTGGATGGTGCTCTTCCAGCCTAGCAACACGGGCATCGGCCGCCTGGAGATGTATGACCTCAACGCGTCCAACAGTGACATCATCTCCCATCAGATGATGACTGTCCAGCAGAAGCGAGCAGAGAGGAGAGTGGTGCGTCTGTGTGACTGCACCAGTGTCACCCCTGCTCCCGAGGAGGCCTGTCCGCGAGGGTGCACCGCTCTCTACCTGAGAACCACCCTGAGGACCTACACCCTGGCCTCGGAGACGTGCCAGGACTGGCTCTCTGCACTCTGTCAGGTCGCCTTCCAGGTACTACACATTTGTTTGACTAACGCACAGTACATGACATTTTGCCACAAGACCACTGGCAGTAGGCTGTGAGACAGCTGTCGCCCCCCGGGCAGTCAAGCTTTTGAACGAGAAAGAAAACCAGAAAGAGCATTAAGCTCCTGAAACGCTTTAATTTTCTTTTCATTTCTCATTATGTTTGCTGTTACCAAAGAATGTTAATCTTGTGTATTCTACAGTAATGGGTAGTGCAGCTTCTGCATTGTGCAGAGGGTACAGTGTGTGTGTGTGTGTGTGTGTGTGTGTGTGTGTGTGTGTGTGTGTGTGTGTGTGTGTGTGTGTGTGTGTGTGTGTGTGTGTGTGTGTGTGTGTGTGTGTGTGCTGGTAACTGAAAGAGTAGCCACCTGAGAAGTCTGGGCACCTCAATGTTAAATTTGCACATTTCTTTCTAAAATCTAACAAAATAAAGAATAAATGAATACTTTGGAAAATGGTCTGAAATAAGGTAGAGTGGATGTGATTTGAACATACTTGAACATTTGTAATTTAAAGGTAGGGTAAGTGATTTACTTTGGCTAAAATAAGTGTTAAATAGCTCTATATTCTGATAGTACTCATTGTTATAGAGTGTTTGTTCAGTAAAAGGAGTCTCCCATGTCTCACCAGCTCTTTATTAAACAGAAAATGCATTTTCAGTGCTCTCTCCTGATTGGCTTAAAGGTTGTCACCTACCTGAAAATGTATTTATATTCTGTTTACTAAGAGCTGGAGAGACCTCTGTGACGGAACAAACACTCTGGAGCAATGATTACTATCAGAATATAGTACTTTAACCTTTTAACAAACAAAATAATAATACCTAAAAATATCACTTACACTACCTACCTACCCTACACATTAAGGCCTAATATTTCAACAATTGTTACAAAACCTGGGGATAGCCAGTCATTATTGCAAGTTGGAAAGGAAATTTAGGTCTGATAATGATCATGTACCGTGCATGTTCAAATCATGTATACTTTACATTATTTCAGACCATTTGCAGAAGCATACATTTCAATTCAATTTTATTAAAGTGTCAAATCACAACAAGTTGTCTCAAGACACTTTACATGTGGAGCAGAGACAGTCCATTTGTTTTCACATTTTGGAAAGAATTGCCAATTCCACCACATGCCCAGGCCCCAGACCTCTCAGATGCCCAATCTAACTGTATCGTGTGTGTGTGTGTGTGTGTGTGTGTGTGTGTGGGGGGGGGGGGGGGCCTGGTCGTCCCTCTGTGTGTGTGTGTGTGTGTGTGTGTGTGTGTGTCTGTCTGTTTGCATGTGTGAGTGGGTGGCAGTATGTGAACCAACATCAAGAAGTTGGTAGCTCCATGAGGAAGTTATGATAGACCATATCTACTTTTAACTTCTCCAATTGTTCTGCTTGCACAAGCTCCCCGTTTTGCTTGCTCCTAACCACACTGATGCCATAAACCAGTGATAAGGCTGCAATACAGTATACTGTGTGACGTGTCTTGTTTACAATGCCCTTTGCTGTGTTTGCTGTAGGGTCCTAGAGAAACAGACAAAAGGACTCAGGGGAGAGGGGATAGGTTGTCCATGGAGGACAATTCCCTGTACTCCTCTTGGAAAGAAGGTATGTTGTTTTGACGGAACAACTGTCAACACTGGCACTCAATGTGCACTTTCACAACAGGACATTTGTGTCCTAATATGCTTTTTTGAACTAGACTCATTCTTTTTTGCCTATGATGATAAGCTATCGTCAGTTACTTAATATAAATACCCTGTTTCAGGAGAATGAGCAAGGAAATGTTTGGCAAAAAGGATTAACTGCCATAGCATCAAACGATTGTGACTTCAGCAGAAAATGTGAGCAGCTTCTGGCCGTGGCTATAGCCATTGATTCATTCAAACATGAAGGCCACAAAGTATTAGTCAGCAAGCTCTGACTTATCCAAATGTGTTTCTCTTTAATATTCGCACGCAGATTACAATTCCAAAAAGTTAATCCAGACAGCCCAAGCAGTTTGAGTTCCTGTGGGAAAATAGCTTAATGCAACACATTCTTAAATCTCTCTTGTTGTATCTGTATATTCAATGCACTTTTAGCTGTTTTCTTTTCTTCACTATTGTGGGGCTGCTTTTCAAAAACAAGAGCGTTTCCATTGCTATGTATTCAATTCATCAACATAGCATAACAATAATGTATATAATTAACATATATTAAACACTATGTACAAAGGAGAAAAGGGAAAATGTCGGCAGTGAATGTCACCTCCTTTCTATGAGAAAATTGTGTTTACCTCCCCTTGTTGTCTCCTGATAGATGAGTGTTCAGGGCTGTTTTGAAAAAAAAAAAATTAAGAATTATATTATATGTAAAGGTTGTGTTTACATCTGAGGTAGAGTTTTGTCCTCTCGTGTGCTGTAGATGTGACCCTTGCCCCAGGCCAGTACCAAGTGATCGTCCAGACCACGGAGGCGTCCAGGAGGTGTAAGTTATCTGGGGTGTACGTGTTCGCCACAGACGAAAGCGCTGCCATGTTACTGAACCCGCTCACTGGCCACGTCCTCTACCACTGGCCCTACAGATTCCTGCGCAGATTTGGACCAGTGAAGGTAAAGGTCTCCAATGCCCTTGACCTCGACATAAAGTGTGTCCATATTGATTTAAAGCAGTGGTTCTTGAAAGCATTTTCATGCAGTTTCAGATGGGTGGGCCGTGTGTTGAAAAGTAACGGTTTTGGACATATATATATATGTCCAAAACAAAAAATATATGGTTTCCACCCGAAGATATGTAAAAAGAAAAAGTGTGCAGACCAGGCATTGTGCACAAGAAATTTGTCAGTCCAGCATTTTGCAAGATTTTCCCGGGATGGCATAGATGCCTCCCTTCGGCTTGGCCGGGCGCTCGGCACTTGGTGAACTCATTTACCAGTTTCTGTGGGTGGGAAGCTGGCAGGGCATTGTGTTCATTGATGCTGAACTAGTGACTCCTACTGGTTGGTAAGGGTAGTGTTTTTTTGTGTGTCCAGCCCCAGCATATTCCAATGGGCAAGTCAAAATCTCAAGGCTCACAGTGTATTCATACCAGAAAAAGCTATCTACAATACTATCTACAACTCGTAGATTAGCTAGGAAAAAAATAAAATAATATTTATTAATTGAAATACGGTTGAAAATTTTTAAAATATATTTTTTAGGGTATGGAATTTACCTCTGTATTAGGAAATGAGAGTGGAAAAAGTACTGATATAGTAATTAACACATTGACTGCCAATCGCGTAGATCTACGCGAACCTATTTAAAGCCGCAGCGTGCCAGTCGCGTAGATCTACGCGAACTGTTTACATATTGAAATCCCATGTTAATTCGAAAAAGTGCACTTTCCGGATTCCGGGGGCCGACCGGAAACGAAATAAAACTGGTTCCGTTTTTTTTCGCTCGCATCCGTTTCCTGTCTAGGAATCAACTTTGAAGTCGATTATCTCCTTTGTGGTTTTGCTCACCGCATCCACCGGTCTAACGTTATAGGCTGTAACTTCAAAATGGAGGAACGGATCGGCTCGCTGTTTTCACTGCTCGCTTCACACGGATCCCGTGTTTGTGTCGAACCAAATGAACGCGATCTTTTACCGGATTTAGCGGGGTCTATGGCGACATGAAGAAAACAAAAAAAAACAATAAAAGCTTGGCACTGGTGAGTACATTATGAGATTAACCTCTGGCGTTCAATGTGTTAAAGAATATTTATAACTATTTCATAAATTTGTAAATGTGTATATATGTATTGCAATAATAATGCATGATTGTCACAACATTCCGCACCTGGAATTGGACCATTGTGTGTTTGCACACCTGTACTTGTCCAACGGCACACCAGTTAGCCTCAGCACACAGTTTGGGAACCACTGGGTTAGGGTACCTACCTGTTCAATGTGGAGGGGAACTGGCAAAGAACATCCACGTGTGTTACGCCCTCCCTGTGAAACTCCTCGCTGTCAGGTGAAGAGAAGTGTCTGGTGACTCGTTTCTGTTTGTATCGAAGGAGATATGATAGTCTACTGCAGTGATTCTTAACCTTTGGGGTGGGGGGGGGGGGGCTGTTGGCAACAGCGTTGTTAAAAAAAAGAAACGCTGTGTATGATGTATTGTGTATGCTTGCTTGCAGGGGGGATTCAGCTTTGAAGCAGGCCACCGCTGTGATTCAGGGGAAGGCCTGTTCACCTTCCTGTCTCAGAATGCTGTGCAGATCTATCAGGCTATAACCGAGCACTGCTTAGTGAAGGACAAGACAGCCAGCGACAACATCCATAAACGCTTGTTTTATGAGAATGTTCCAGACACTAGATCCACTACTGTCCTTCCACCAAACAAGACCAACAACAGCCGACCTGACCCCCCTCCGGGCGCCAAGCCCCGGGCTGTTGAGCCTGTGACAGACTATTATTCTACCATAGAGCAAATTGGACCGCATTCTGCGTTGACCCGCAGAAGCTCATCCCTCCCCGATCTGCAGAGACCACCTCATCTCACCGGTAAGCCTGTCACAATTATTACATAATCGCCTGATCGCAGTTATTTGAGATAATCACAATTCATTTTGCATAATCGTCCCAATCGTTTTAATTCATCTGTTGAAAAATCTAGAATCTCACTACATGTCACGATGTGACAAAAAATTACTTATTTTCTATCAAATGCACACCCCATGAAGCCTTGAATTCATGAAGAGTTTTTAGTTTTTGACGCATTCCTGTGCCAATAATTTGATGACCGGGTGCATATCCGGTAGGAGACACAAAGAGACTCCTTTGAGTCTCCTACCGGTAATCAAATTATTGGCTTAGGAATGCGACAAAAACAAAAAAAATCTCCATGAATTCAAGGCTTCATGGAGTGTGTAATTGATAGAAAATAAGTATTTTTTTGGGTGAACAGCTCCTTTAAGTATACAATTGAATAGGATATGGTCTGATTTGGCCATAGCATATTATTTATTTTGATTATTGGTACTTATCATTGTCAGTCATTTCTTTGTATAGAAATAGATAACGGTGACGATGACGAGCGCTGCGATTCCATGAATTCCGTACACTCCCTAAACCTGGACACCATCGAGGAGGACAGTGATTATTACAACCTACGGGGGAAGCAAGCCATGCAACAGGATCCCGCCCAGTCCGAGGGAGACCTCTATTCCGTTGTGACTTTTCCTGAGCCCTGCTCACAGCTTCCCGTCTCCTCCTGCCTCTCGTCTCAACCCAAACCCCAGGCTGTCTCATCATGTCCCAGGGGCCCGGCCAAGCCCCAGCGCCGGGCCCCGGTAAAGAGCCAGGTCCAGCCGTCATGGTATCAGCAGCAGCACCAGGATCAGGACGACGTGGTCCAACAGACGCAACCTCCTCTGGGGGAATATCACACAAAGGAGATGGAGGAAGACGAGGCTGTCTCGCCCTCTGCTGTGACCCCTGCAGAGATCTCTGTTAGTTTTAAACAGAAGCTGTCACAACTCATTTCTAAGGACCTGGCAAAACTCCAGCCACCTCTGACCTCTGGGGGGGATGACCCGCCAATGTTGCCTCGCTATTAAACCCGAGATGGACCACAATAATTCATTGTCTTGACATAGTGTAAATGTAAAATATTGTCATTATAACTGACTACACACAGTAAGAAATACTTTAACTTCTACCCAAATGAAACATTTGGAACCTACATATCACTCTGAGATAAATAAACACTGAGGATTTTAATGCATTATTATTAGTATTATCTTTTTCCTTCTTTTTTGTCCTTTTTTTTTTTTTTTTAACATCTTAGCACTTACTGTTGATTTCACTACTGATCATCAATTGAATCATAAAAAAAGTTAAGGAACCAAAATCAGTCAAAATTAATGCTATTTATTTGAATGTTATTTGTATTTCTATGGCATAAAATGTCATGTCTGTGATTCATCAAACTGAAAAATGTGCTGCCTGAAAGTATACATTTGGTATCCATCTTTAATTGTGTATAGTAAAATAACATGGCTGCTTTTGAAATGCAGCCTTAAACATCATAATGAACTGATGATTACTAATGGAAGACTTGACATGAAGTGATAATCCAAAACTGCAGGAAATCAATACAAAATGTTTGTGAATTAATAAGTTGTGAGTTAATTGATGTTACTATTTCATGAGGAACATGTCCGTTTGCCTGTAAATCTGCCTGTAAAAATGAATGTGTTGAAAAGGCTAATAGGCCTACTCTCTTTAGCTAATAGCTATATTATATCACATTATACTTGGAGGTGAAAGCAAAAGCAGGAGTTTGAACACGTTTTTAATTTTTTATTATTATTGTTAACTGAAGGTGGATGTGTAGCTTTACGATGCTGTTTAAAAGTCCAAACTTGCTGCGGCTTCATATGTTTCATAAATGTGCACTTGCAAGTGTGAAAGTAAAGAGTATGCAATGCAGTGTCCACTGAAATACAGTGTCTCATTTGAACACAAAGAAATGGAAACCATGTCTAAACTCAAGTGTAGCTTTTATTGTAGCAAAAACAGTCCATATAAAATTATAAAATATACATAAATATCAAAATAGTTAGTTTTTCTCACTGACTTCAATTAGCATAATGGCTCCGCGGGCCATAGCAAGTTACTATAATAATAATTACTTAATTATGTAATAATTAAAAGGTTTAAAGTGCAATGAGGGCTCTGAAGGTTCATGTCTGGATGATGTACCTGTACATCAGCAAATTAATTTTGAAATTACCTTTTTCTTTTGTTGGTGTATCATTTCTATCAAAACTAGACCACCCCCCCCCCCCCCCCCCCCCCCGCCCCATTTGATAATAAAAAAAAACTCTGGGATCCCCAATCTACACTGCAAACTCCTCACAGTTACAGGCCTGTAAGGGTCAAGTTGGACCCCTGGTGGTCCCCGGACCCCATGTTGAAAACCAGTGCCATAATCAATGGGTCAACTTTACTACTATACTATGCATAGGGCCTACAGTTTGGTTTCACTGCGTTAGCCTATACATCTAGCACAGTCACAGACAATGTTGTTGAAAAGGCATCATTAATTATCAGTGGTGGACAGTAACGAAGTACATTTACTTGAGCACTTTACTGAAGTACTTTTTTGTCTTAGTATCTGTACTTTAGTTGAGTTATTTTTGGATACTTTGGAGACTTCCACCCCACTATACATTTCAAGACACATATTGTACTTTTGACATTTCTAGGGAGGGTCTATGAGCTATGAGCTTGTAGATCTGTTATTTTCACCATTACTGATTTTTTTTTTTTTAATCTGGGATATCTTCAATAGATTTTATTTGTATTTTATTATGTTTTGTTTGTTGTTTTTTTTGCTCTTTTTTGGGGGGGCGGGTCCTACATTATATTACATTACAGCAATGCATTGGTATTAAAAACAATATGTAGGCCTACTTTGTCATTTGTACTTTTGGATAGTTTAAAAGCAAGTATAGGCAATAAGCCTATTAACTCAGGTGCAAAATTTGACAGAGCAACTTTCACTTGAGTAATTGCCTGTCTGAGGAGTATCTTTGACTCAAGTGTACATACATGGGGTTGAGTATCCTATCCTTTGTCCACCACTGTTAATTATAAACAGGCTAGTCCACTACAGTGTCACTGTCATAGGTCACTGTCTTCCATTCAGACAGTCCTCCGCGTCGCTGAGATGCGACGACTCCGAGTCGCTGCCGTTCGAGAACGAGGCGGTGTTCTTACGAACCGACCCCAGGTCGGATGGCGTGGGCGACGTGAGGATGATGAGGTGATGTCCGACAGAGGCGGAGGAGGACTCCATGAGCATCGATCTGGGGATCTGCTGCTGCGGAGAGTTCACCGCGGAGAAGGAAACGTCAGGATCCGTTGGACAGAAGCTCTGGATCAAACTTCTCGTGGAGGTTATCGTCTTGTCCACGGAGGAGGAGGAGGAGGAGACGGAGAGATGCTCCCGGGGAGATGCTCCTCTGCTGCACTCCTGGTGATGGTGGTGCTGCTGCTGCTGCACCACGCCGGTCAGGATCTCCGACAGCTCGTTGATGTAGATCTGCGCCATTTGCAGGGTGTCGTACTTGGAGAGCTTCTTCTCGTTCTCCATGGCCGGGATGACGCTCCTTTTGATTGATTGATTGAATGTTTTATTAGACAGAAATGCAAAACAGCACGAGTACAGTCAAACACTTGGGTCTTGTTCCCATTGTGGTCCTATGTATTCAATTCATCAACATAACATAAACAATAATAGCAAATATAAACCACTACATGTAGCCTACACAGAGTAGAAAAAAAGGGGAGGGTGGACACCTTTCCAAGGGAGAAGTGATCATTACCTCCCCCTTTGGCCTCCTGAAAAGTGGATTTTCAGGCCCGTTTTAAAGGGATGGTGTCAGGGAATTCCACACTTGGGTGGCAGTGCTGTAGAAGGAGAACTTTTACGCATCTTTGTTTTATAGGTAAGGTGGGTGTGTGTTACCCAGCCTGCCAACCTCAGACCGTCAGATAACAGGAGATTTTTTCTATTCAGGGGGGGCAAGACCACGCCCCGAAGTGGGGGGTCTGGTCCCCGGATTTTTTTTAACAGAGTAGATGTCATTTCCAGTGTTCTGGTGGATTTTGGGAGTTTGACACTTTTATCAGGCTTTACATAGAATCCATTAAAAAGTTAAAAGTAGCAATAAAAGAGCCATATTAATAACCACTAATTACTTAAAATTTAAAAAGAGAGAGACCAGGGGTCCCCTGCAAAATTAGCTGCTAAACAGTCATTTTAATCCCTTTATCCATATTTTATACTCTGGCTATTCAAAAATAGCAGATCTATTGAGCTTATGAGCTTGTAAATCTGCTATATTGAAAAATCGTGAACATGTGTGCAAATCTTTGAACATATATATATTTTTAAAGCTAACATTTCAAACTCAAATCTTTGCTTCTGGGGGGTCCCTCGAACAAAATATTTTGAGATGGGGGTCCGTGGCCAAATACATATCATTCTGGGTGTCCTTGACATGAAAAAGTTAAAGAACCACTGTAATCTAATCCATTGGTTCTCAAAGTGGGGTCCGGGGACCACCAGGGGTACTTGAGGGGGTTCCAGGGGGTCCCCAGCTAAATGATGGGTAGGAACCAAATGGACCCTTATGGGTCTGTAACTCTGAGAGTGTACAAATGGAACCAAATGGACGCCAACGGGTCCATTTGGTTCCATTTGTACACTCTCAGAGTTAAATTAACATTGGTTTTACAATATGAATTGGGGTCCCAGAGGTATAAATGCCATTAAATGGGGGTCTGTAGCCCTAATGCATGTCAAACTGGGGGTCCTTGAAATTAAAATGGTTGTGCACTGCTAGAGCCGTAAAAATCTTCTCCTATGGGGTCCGGCATATCTTTTTCAAATGGGGGTCCGCGGGCTAATAAGTGTCAATTTAGGGGTCCTTGACATGAAAAAGTTAGAGAACCACTGTGATCTAATCTACCTGAGCTCGTCGAAGGCTTTGTTGAGGCCGTGCATCCTGCGTCTCTCCCGGGCGTTCGCCGCGACGCGCCGGTGTCTCTTGGGAGGCGGGCCGTGCGTCTTGGCACCGTGAGGATGATGATGATGATGATGATGATGGTCCTCCTCCTCCGCGTCCGCCTCCTCCTCTTCGTCCTCCATCTCCTCCATGGTGGACATGATGGGTGTCAGGAGGAGGCCGCCGGAGGGCGTCTTCATGCCGCTCAGGGACACGGATCCGTGCGTCACGACGTCTCTCCTGGAGGAGGAATACGCGCGGATCGCGTTGATGGTGGAGCGCGCCGCCGACGGAGAGGTGATCCAGGCCTTGGAGTCGCCGTGCTGGTGGTGCGCCAGGCTCTGCGCGTGATCCAAGAGCCTGAAAACAAGTTTATTATAGTTAACTAGAACACTGGTTCTCAAAGTGGGGCTCGGGGACCCCCAGGGGTCCTTGAGGGAGTTCCAGGGGGTCCCCAGCTAAATGATAGATAGTTAGGAACCAAATGGACCCTTATGGGTTTGTAACTCTGAGAGTGTACAAATGGAACCGGTTCCATTTGTACACTCTCAGAGTTACATTAACATTGAGTTTAGGATATAAATTGGGGTCCCAGAGATATAAATGCCATTAAATGGGGGTCCGTGGCCTAATGCATGTCCAAACTGGGGGTCCTTGAAATTAAAATGATTGAGAATCACTGCTAGAGCTGTAAAAATCTTCTCGTATGGGGGTCCCGGGCATATCTTTTCAAATGCGGGTCTGCGGGCTATTAAGTGTCAATTTGGGGGTCCTTGACATGAAAAAGTTTGAGAACCACTGAACTAGAAGCAACGAAATGACTAAAACTAGAACTGGAATGATTTAATAATAAAAGAATATTAAATCAAGGCCTCACAGAAAAATGATACAAAACTAACTGAAACCATACTAAAATCATGGCCCCATTAACCATTCGGAACCTCTCCCTCCACTGCTCCGAGATGAGGTTCCACAGCGTCAAGTGCCGGCAGATGACGACACCGGTGAATATTGGCCAATATTGTTGATTCTTACCTTTCCCCCCACATCTATCCAAAAAGTTAAGATATTCCCCCCCTGCTCTCAGATGTTTAACATTTTAGCGGTAACGACATTTTAAGTGACGGGTTGAAACAAGCGTTTAAATGGCTTTTTTAGTCCACCTGTGCCATGTTTTCCCAATGCAAATAACGGGAGCAGTGCAGCGCATGCTGACGGGGGTTGACTGGCCACAGGCTGACTAAAAAAAGTGATTTGAACGCTTGTTTCAACCCGTCGGTATTAATGTCTTGACCGCTAACATGTAAAACATCTGAGAGCAGGTGGAAATACCTTTACTTTTTGCATACGATGTGCGGGAAAAGGTAAGAATTAACCATATTGGTCAATATTCGCCGGTGTCGTCATCTGCCGGTCCCGGCAGTCGCCCGGGACCTCATCTTGGAGCTATACAGCGGAGGGAGAGGTTCCGATTGGAGCTACTTAAATCATAGAGAGAACATGTCCTTAGTTTTTGTCTTTGTCAAAAAATCTTCAAAAATAGCAGATCTACAAGCACAATGCATGGTGAGCTTGTAGATCTGCTATTTTTGCCATGTCTGACTTGCTGACCAATAATCCATTTTACATTTTCAGTGTTAAAAACTAACACTAAAAATAAAATATAAAGCAAACTAAGTATTTTCTCCAAATAAAAACGAACTAAACTTGCAAACCAGTTTTAAAAACGAATTTAAAAAATGTAAAAAAAAAAATAATAATAATAAAGATGCAAAACTATTATAACCTTGGCCTGAAATCCTCCGGGTAATCTGGCCAGCATGAGAGTTGAGTTTTGGCCGTCATCATGGTCAGTTAGAACCAGTTGTCCAGCAAGAGGAGAAAAGAAACGATCAAGTCTGAGAGATGAGACAGAAAGTGAAGGCTCGCTGATTCCTCTTTTCAACCACTTCTCTTCACCAAGTTCTATTTGCCAACTGTCCTGTTGTGCGAGTGTGCCCATCCTTTATAGTGTGTGTGACTCTGGGCCAGTTGTGGAAAGTAACTGAGTACATGTACTCAAGTACTGTAGCCTATACGTGAAATGTTGAGGTATATTCTTTTTAACTTTATTTGAGTATTTCCAATTTTGAACCACTTTTACTTCAGCTCCACTGCACATCTCAAAGGCAAATATTACTTTTACACCCGTGCAATTATTTGCTTTAGTATAGTTACTTTGTAGATTTAGATTATTATTACAAAACATGTAATATGTTTTTGCAATACCTCTTCAGCCCTATATTTTAGCTTTAAAAAAAAAACGAAAAAACAATATCCGATCTACAAGCTCACAAGACCTGCGGTTTTCCAAAGATTTGTAGCCTATGCATTTTGAAAACGTGCAAAATGGGACATTCATATGCATAATGAGTACTTTTACTTTTTGTTAGCCTATACTTTAAGACTAATCATTTAGATGCCCATACGTTTGTACTTTACATTTTGAATACCGGACTTTCACTTTGTAAGGCTATTTCTGTTGTCTACATTTATACTTTTTTACTTAAAGTAAAACAAATATCCGAGTATTTCTTCCATCAGTGCTTGTGGGCGGCCCTGCCATGTCTCAGTGCACCGTCACAGGTTGTTAGCACGGATAGGAAGCCAATCACTGACTTCTCTTTGATCCCATCAGAAGACAATTGGACACAAAGCTTTGTGTCCATTGTGCATTCATTGTAACTCAATCACAATATTGTTACACATCTAGCCGCGTCCCCTAGACCATTGGTTCTCAAAGTGGGGTCCGGGGACCCCCAGGGGTCCTTGAGGGAGTTCCAGGGGGTCCCCAGATAAATGATGGATAGTTAGGAACTAAATGGACCCTTATGGGTCTGTAACTCTGAGAGTGTCCAAATGGAACCAAATGGACCCTAACGGGTCCATTTGGTTCCATGTGTACACTCTCAGAGTTAAATTAACATTTATTTTACTATAAATTGGGGTCCCAGAGATAGAAATGCCAGTAAATGGGGGTCCGTAGCCTAATGCATGTCAAACTGGGGGTCCTTGAAATTAAAATGGTTGAGAATCACTGCTAGAGCTGTAGAAATCTTCTCTTATGGGGGTCCCTGAGGCATATCTTTTCAAATGGGGGTCCTCGGGCTACTAAGTGTCAAGTTGGGGGTCCTTGACATGAAAAAGTTTGAGAACCACTGCCCTAGACCAATGTGTGGTGTCCATGTTTTAAAAGTGTCTCAATGTTATTGAAGCTTTGTTTAGGGTGAACATTAGTCTAATAATGAACATTTCATTAAAGTGTATGAATAGGCGTTTTTAGAGAAAACTGAACACTATATGTATAATATAACCTAACCAGTAATATTAATAATATTATCCTAACCAGAAGATGATACAGTCTGTATGCAATAAAATAGCCTATGCAGTGGAGTGGTGGAAAAAGTACTCACATTTTTTTTACTTAAGTAAAAGTATCAATACTGCAATATAGAAATACTCTGTTACCAGTAAAGGTCCGGTATTCACTATGTACTTGAATAAAGGTACAACTTACATTAGCATTGAAATATACTTAGTACCAAAAGTAAAAGTACTCATTATGCAGAAAGTCCCATTTAACAAGTTTTCAAATAAAAAACATTTGAAAATAGCAGATCTACAAGCTCATGCGCTGTGAGCTACTTTTTTTTTGCCAAAGTATATAGGTCTGAGTGGTTAATGTATGTGTTATAATAATAATCAAAATCTACAAAGTAACTAACTAAAGTTTTCAAATAATTATTGTGGAGTAAAATTACAATATTTGCCTTTGAGATGTAGTAAGTGGAGTAGAAGTAAAATCATTGAACAAATGGAAGAACAAAATTGTACTTAAGTACAGTACTTGAGTAAATGTACTTAGTTACTCTCCACCACTGAGCCTATGCTGAAGCAGACTTTTGGTTTGTTTAGATATAAAAAAAGATGAAATACAAATAAAAACACTGAAAGAAAATCAACGACTGTGGCTATTAGGAATATAGGCACATATTGGATACATTATAAAATAATTTAAAGTTCTATATTTTCTAAAGACCTCCACTGGGTACAAATTGAGTTCCAATTCCAATAGGCTTTATAGAGCAAATTAAACGACTATATGGTTTTAATTGCAGTTGGACCTGGCAAGGAAATACAAGTTCAAGTTTGCTCTCAAGCAGTAAACCTCTTGCGGAGTATTTGCTGAATAATAAAAGCAACAGGTGTGAGGCCAGGCATGGGATCCACCTGTCTGTGGGAGAACCCGGATAACTGATAAGTTGTCTGCAGGCAATCTATGAATCATTTAGCAATGAAGCCAAGCCACTCCACATGAGAAAACGTCTAATAGCAGTCAGTGGTGGAAGAAGATATTTTACTTAAAGGAGTAGTTCACCCAAAAAATGATTTATTTCCTATCAAGTATACACACCCTATGAAGTATTGAACTCATGGAGTTTTTTTTTGTCACAATCCTAAGCCAATATAATAATAAGACCCTAATGTAACCGGTAGGAGACACAATGGAGACTCTTTGTGTCTCCTACTTTATTATTATCATCAAATTATTGGCTTAGGATTGCGACAAAAACAAAAAAAAATCTCCATGAATTCAATGCTTTGTGTGTAATTGATAGGAAATATGTCATTTTTTGGGTGAACTACTCCTTTAAGTAAAAGTAGCAATACCACAATATACAAATACTCTGTTACAAGTAAAAGGCCTGTGTACTTGTACAAAAGTATTGGCATCAAAATACTTAAAGTACCGGAAGTAAAAGTGCTAAAATGTTTGAAAATAGTAAATCTACAAGCTCACAAAGTGTTGCGATTCAACATGTTGTGAGCTTGTAGATCGTCTATTTTCAAATAGCCTAGGTATAAAAAAAGGGCTGAAGTGGTTAATGTATGTTTTATAATGTAATGATTTATATCTGCAAAGTAACTAGTAAATAAAGTTTTCAAGTGGAGTAAAAGCACAATATTTGACTTGTGGAGTAGAAGTAAAAGTATTGAAAATTGGAAATACTCAAGTAAAGTAAATCAAATTGTACTTAATTACAGTACTTGAGTAAATGTACTTAGCTACTTTACACCATTGATAGCAGTGGTTCTCAAAGTGAGGACCAGGGACCCCTCAGGGGTCCTTGAGGGTGCTTCCCCAACAAAGTTAGTTAATAAAGCCTCAAAATCAGTTTAAAGGGATATTTCACTTTCAAAAAAACTTTTGGTCATTTTATGGTCTACTCAGGCTTTAGTGAGCCCTCCAGACCGTTTTTAAGTTGCTTTATTCAGTATTTAGATATTTGATATTCATTTTACCAGCCACGCCCCCTTCCTATACAAACCCATTATAACTTAAAACTCAATTTTTAACCTGTTTAACCATCAAAAACACCCGTCCTTGGTTCTGGTGACTCACCCTGCCCTCCTAATGCGTGAGGGGGCCGTGTTTTTTTGATTACTTTTTTCATTTATTTTTAATATATATTTTTTGTATTTAATTTTTTCATTTTCCAAAAAGAAATATTAAAAATAAATGAAAAAAGTAATCAAAAAAACACGGCCCCCTCACGCATTAGGAGGGCATGGTGAGTCACCAGAACCAAGGACGGGTGTTTTTGATGGTTAAACAGGTTAAAAATTGAGTTTTAAGTTATAATGGGTTTGTATAGGAAGGGGGTGTGGCTGGTAAAATGAATATCAAATATCTAAATACTGAATAAAGCAATTTAAAAACAGTCTGGAGGGCTCACTAAAGCCTGAGTAGACCATAAAATGACCAAAAGTTTTTTTGAAAGTGAAATATCCCTTTAACCACTTTAAACCTACACAACCTGGGCTATTTGAAAATATCAGATCTACAAGCTCTCAATGTGTTGCAATGAGATGCTTTGATGCTTTCAGGGAAATTAAAATGGGGGGGGGGGGGGCAGTTAAAAGGAGATCAGTTAAAAGTAGGCCTCCCACTTTAAGTTACAACACCTTGAAACTGAAAAACATGGGCATCATGGTTTCCCTCAATGATAACAAAAACAACAGCAGTCAGCCAACAGTAAGCCTAATCAATTATTTAAATTATTCCATTAGCCTATATCAATTACCCTATATTCCAAAAATAAAAATCAAGTTGCAATTAGTTAAAACCCCAATAGAAAGTGATGCAGGCTATAGGCCTATTATGTTAAAATGATGACTTTGACCGTCCAACTTTAGTGTCTCTCTGCTTGAGTCTCTTGGCTGCCTCTCAGAGGCCGTGTCACGCTCTCGTCTCCCATATGTCCCTCTCTGGGACAATTCAACTTTCACGCTGCATAAAGTGACACGCGAACTAATCACTCATTAGCCTTTATAGGCTAGAACACATCATCCTGTATATGACTATGAGAAAGGTTGTCCCAAACCACACAAGACACAACGACTGATAATGTCGACATGATCAAACTGGCACCCACAGACGTATTCAGCCGTAAGTCTCTCTCTCTCTCTCTCTCTCTCTCTCTCTCTCTCTCTCTCTCTCTCTCTCTCTCTCTCTCTCTCCCTCCCCACCCCCCCTCTCTCGCTCTCTTGCTCTCTCTTTCTCTCCCTCCCTCCCTCCCTCCCTCCCCATCCCTCTCTCTCTCTCTGTCTCTCTGTCTCTGCTCTGTGTGTCTGTCTGTCTGTCTCTCTCTCTCTCTCTCTCTCTCTCTCTCTCTCTCTCTCTCTCTCTCTCTCTCTCTCTTGCGCGCGCTCTGTCTGTCTGTCTGTCTGTCTGTCTGTCTGTCTGTCTGTCTGTCTGTCTGTCTCTCTCTCTCTCCCTCTGTCTGTCTGTCTGTCTGTCTGTCTGTCTGTCTGTCTGTCTGTCTGTCTGTCTGTCTGTCTGTCTGTCTCTCTCTCCCTCTTTCTCCACCCCCCCCCCTCTCTCTCTCTCTCTCTATCCCTCTAATAAGAGCTCTCTCGCTCTCTCTCTCTCTCTCTCTCTCTCTCTCTCTCTGCGCGCGCGCGCGCGTGTGTGCGTGCGTGCCTGTGCGCACAGTCGCACACGCTTGGGGGAAAGAAGAAAAAAAAAAAAGCAGCCACTGCTGGTGTATATGAGCCAACCAACCGTGACCCTCCTCGCCACCGTCAGCAGTTTAATGAGGCCTCCCTCTTAGTCTTTAGTTGAATATAAATCGGCACGCGCTCCTCGTGGCGGGGCGTCCCATTCATTTAGCTTTTGGGAGCATGAATATTTCATCCCTCTGCCAGGCAGCGCAACAGCCCGGTGCCGGGGAGGACATGGGACACACTCCCCATCTGCTGTGTGGAGGGGCGTGTGAGCAGGAGGAGGTGTGACTGTGTGAGGAACATTTCAAAGGTCAACCGCCCTCCCTCCCTCCCTCCTCAGATCCCACTATAGCAGTGGTTCTCAAACGTTTTCATGTCAAGGACCCCCAAATGGACACTTATTAGCCTGCGGACCCCCATTTGAAAAGATATGCCAGGGACTCCCATAAGAGAAGATTTTTTTCCGGTGCCGCGCTATGAGCTTGTATATATCTGCTATTTTTGAATAGCCAAAACGAAGTTAAAATGATTACTGCTAATTTTGCTGGGGACCCCCTGGTACTCCCCCAAGGACCACTGGTTGAAAACCACTGCACTATAGTGGTTTTCAACCTTTTTCTTGCCCTAAGGACCCCTAAATTGATATACATTTGCCCGCAAAGACCCCCTTCTGAAAATGTTTTGTGCATGTGCAGGGACCCTCAGAAAAAAAGAAAAGAAATGTTAACTTAGAAAAATATATATATTCAAAGATATTGAGGTATTTTACTTTACTTGAGTATTTGCAATGTTCAGTACTTTTACTTCTAGGCTACTCCATTAGACCATTAGGCTACTACTCCAATGCACAATCTATGTGAAGCGCTTTGGATATAAGCGGATAAAAGCGCCATATAAATGCACCATTTACCCTTTACCGTCCATAACCATTATATCTCAAATATTGTATTTACTCCACTACAATTCTTTGAAAACGTTGTAGATTTCGATTATAATACAAAACATACATTGATTAACCACTTCAGCCCTACTACATTTGAAAATAGCAGATCTACAAGCTCATGAGGCATTGTGAGCTTGTAGATCTGCTATTTTCAAAATATTTGAAAACTTGTGAAATGGGACATTCTGCATAAGTATACTTTTTACTTTTGGTAGCCTACTTTAAGTACTTTAACTTTAACTATTTTGATACCTGTTTAAAGATATCTATTTCATAAGGTCTGCATAGACACATGGTGGGGCTTATATAATAAAAGCCTATAGTGTAGGCTTATTCACCGAGGGCTACATGAGGGGTTCTTTCCTTGCTCCATCAACGCTTACCTTGTCCGTGCCTGGTGCTCTTTTAATTAAAGACATGTTCATTTTGAAACAATAGGCCCGGTGCCATGTTTTTTTTACACAATAGACAGCACACTGATGCAGTAGGAGGAACAGGGAACCCCTTGATGTTGGCCTGTAATTATCCTCACCCTGCACCCCAAGCTAAACGGTGGTGCTTCTTCTTGTGAGCAGTGGTGTAATAAAGTAACTAAGTACATTTACTCAATTACTATACAGTATACTTATACACTTTTGAGGAATCTTTACTTAAATAAATACATTTATAGTAAATTTATTTCGAGACAATGATATTATACCAGCTTGCGGCAAGCTTTTATTTTGCCCCCGATCAGATCATTTTATCTGCAGCATAAAATGTAATGTAATCAAAATATTGAATTTAAATATCCTGTCTTGAGCAAACTAAAATATGTCTTTAAAATAAAATCTTAATAATTCCAGGGAAATTCCCTAATAAAGTCCTAATAAAATAAAGAACGTGTTTTCTCATTCAGACAGTATGGCAACATTGTCTGGCTTTCATTGTTTTCAAGGCAAAAAAACAAACCATGTCACTCTCTGCCTTTCAAGTATATTCAAGGCACAAAAGTACCTTCGGTCACTGCTATGTGCTAACTGCTACCCCCAAACTCCGGTGGAATTGATCATTTTAAACTCTGTAAAGGGATCTAAAATGTTATGCTTACATCGACAACAAGTGTTGTCCATATCTACTTCCATGGCCAACTTTGTTTGGGCTGCCATGCTGGATTTTGTTTTTTCACAAGGCAATGTTGCAACAACTTGAGGGCAGTCACGTCTGGTAGGATTAAAGGACAACTTTAGTTTTTCACAACCAAGGCTTATATTTTAGATTGTAATTAAAGTAAATAAAATATGAGTGTACATTTTTTTAAATTTACTGCTTTCTATAGTTTTAGCAATTTTTGCGATCTTTTTTACAGTGGGCGGGGGCATTCTGTCCGGTGGCTAAATATGTATTTTTTTACACAATAACCCGGTGTTTTCTTTATTATTATTTACAGTAGCTCTTCTAGCCCCCAATAACTCACATCTGGCCATCAAAGACCACAGGACCTTTTTTATTGTGTAAAAAAGGCATATTTAGCCACCGGACAGAATGCCCCCGCCCACTGTAAAAAATATCACGAAAATTGCCAAAACTATAGAAAGCAGTAAATGAAAAAAAAAATGACACTCATCTTTAATTTACTTTAATTACAAGCTAAAATATAAACCTTGGTTGTAAAAAACCAAAGTTGTCCTTTAACTTTTCATTGTCATTATGAAAGTTTATTGAATTCTGACGGAGCAAGGTAATTAACATTAATTGAACTCCCAGAGGGTAAATAATGTGTCTCGCTAGCCAATCACAGCAATCCTTATCCTGAATACTTATCCTGCAAAGATTCAGACCCTTTACTGTGACACTTGTATATTTGCACCGCTCGGTGCTCAAAAACAACAGTGGTCATCACAGTGATGGAAGCTCACTTTTTTTAAAAAAGTATTTTTTTTTAAGTGAGTGGCGTCACAGCCAATCAGCCAATCACAGTACAGCGAAAGACATTTTCGCTGTTTCGCAGCCGCTCCTATAAATGGGTTCTTCCACCACTGCTTAATGCTGGGGTTTCAAACTCAAATGGGGGAAATTAGTGGCCTCATTAATTTGGGCAAGGGAGTCATATTCTTGTTAAAATAACGGATCAGTAAGTCGTGGTTATAGGGCCTATCTGTCTGTGCCGTGGAAACTAAGGCTAATTGATGAACTTTTAAATAGCTATCTAATGAGATCCAACTATTGCATTGCTCTGACGATCGTGTGTGGTAAGTGGAAAGGGCATTATAGCCCCTTATGGGGGACATAAAATGATACTTAGCCTTAACTCTTAATGTTTTAGGCACATTTAGCCTAAGTAAAGTAACTAAGTATATTTACTCAAGTACTGTACTTAAGTACAATTCTGAGATATTTTTTACTTTACTGGAGTATTTACAGTTTTCAGTACTTTTACCTCTACTCCACTACATCCCAGAGGTAAATATTGTACTTTTCACACCACTACAATTATTTGAAAACTTAGCCTACTTTGTAGATTTTGATTATTATTACAAAACATTCATTAACTACTTCAACCCTATATACATTTCGGCCATTTGAAAATAGCAGATCTACAAGCTCACAATGCATCAGATGCAACGCATTGTGAGCTTGCTGATCTGCTATTTTCAAAAGATGTTTATACTTTTGAAAACTTGAAATGGGACATTCTGCATAATGAGTACTTTCTACTTTTTTTTTTACTTTAAGTACATTTTGATACCAACCAATACTTTTGTACTTTTACTCAAGTAAGCTTTTGCTTGTAGGCCTATTGCCACATTGCAGCTTTGATACTTTTACTTAAGTAAAAAATGTGAGTACTTTTTCCACCACTGCATAGCCTACATTAAACGATCGAATGCGTTTCAAAACGCCCGAACAAGCTCACAATGGTGAACCCCCAGAAAGAACCAATCAATGAGTCATGACCCTTATCATTCGAGGGTGAGGACAGCTATTATTGTGTTTGACTCAAAATGTGGTTTTAAATGTCTTCACTCGAGTAGTAGCCAGCTATGCCTATATCTCTATCTGTCAGGTGTGTTTTTTATTTGTTCCTGTCTTTCTTTTACACTTTGAGGAATCAAATCAATGCTAGTCATGGGTCATCTCTAAATTCCCCAGAGGGTCTGAGGGACTCGTGTGCGACCTGTTATGCTCTGTGGGAGACCGGTGGGGTCACTGGGTGGGGTCACTGACCTTTTTGAAACAAAAATGTCACTAGTAAAACCCTCAGTGTTAATTTAACTCTAAGAGTGTACACATTTAACCAAATTTGGTGTCCTCCTTTATAGACTGTCAAAGTAAGAAATGGATAAATTAACACTGATTATTTTACTGTGCTACCCTGGCTACCCTGGTGTGTGTCATACTTGCTCTATATTGTGCTGTAACATTGCTTATTACAAGGAGAACATTTTGCTAAAAAATACCTAAAGAATTAGCCCCTGTTGGCTCAGCTGGGTTATGCAAGGTTGTAACTTTATGGCTTTTTAAATATTAGGCTTTGAATGTTATGGAGAGTTATATCTAATGCCCTCATATGGTGGTCTAAAGACACAGATGGTATATAACAGTATAGGCCTACAGTTATTTAACAGTTTGTATTGTTTTCATGAATATTTTATTAGTATTTTGTAGCGTGTGCCTTTTCAGTAGCTTAGCCTATAGGCTATTTGCTTGTTTGTAACTGTCAGCAGAGCACAGCATTTGTAAACCCTCGTTTTGAAAAGTGCTTCATAAATAAAGTCATTATTAGTGTTATTATTGCTATATGCATGACAGGCTGAGAGTATACGTGTGGAAATGAGTTTCTTTTTGTACTAGCACACCATATGGCAGATAGGCAGTGCATTGGTGGGGACCCATGATGCCATCAAGAGAAGAATAAACACCCCCAGACATGTCGACCCCAGGGCCCCTTGAAGCTGTCAGAAGTGGAAGAACATTTTACATTGAATCCAGAATGGCTACAGAAGCCTATATTTAATCTTAAGTGTAAGTTTAACAGGGCAGTGTTTCTCAAGCAAAGAACCCCCAAACATGCTTTTGTGCCAGGGACCTCCATAATAGAAGATTTTTTCAATAATTCCAAAGTTTTCAGATTTTTCTAAAATAAAAAAGTGTTTATGAAAAGGTTTACTAAGGTAATAAAATCAAGTGAGAAGTTCACCCAAAACCTCAGACCTCTATTGGGATTATAATGTATTGACCACCAAAGGTGAAATAGTGATGTCTGCTGTGCCATTAAAAGGAACAGCAGGCTGAACGAGAACCCGAACGTGAGCTTCAATTCCAGCTAAGTGGGTTTGCCCCTTGGCACACACATTCCCTGGATGCCAGAGGAGAACCTCTGGCCCAAATGTTTCACATGGGCCTGTTATAGCGCCACCAGGAGGCCGATTTTTACAAAACACTTTTTTTGACAGTACTCCTACAGATTTTGTCCAAATATCACGCAAATCGGTACACAGTATCTCTATAGTCATTATACGAAATAGGCTTTGACTTTTACAGGGGCCAGTTTTCAAATTGCAGCCATCTGTAAGTGAGAAGGAGAGTAGGGATTTACACTCCTTTACGACTGTTGGTAGGGCGTTCCAATTTTTTTTGTGGCATAGCAGGAGAACAAATTTAACCCCTCGTTTGAGCCAAAGCTGGGTTGAACGTGATTAGTGCCGCTCCCACTGGTGTTGTGATTATGGACTTCATTGACGTTTTTTAAGTAGTTTGACAGGTACTTGGTTGTCTTTGCGGTGTAGCTTATCTTGTAGACCAGGCCCATTGCAAGTTTCTGTAGGCTACTCTACCCTGAGCCATGTCTGGATCCTTGTTTTTAAGGCCTGAGTTTGTGGTCGTATGGTACCATGAGGTGCATGCACAGTCGAAGTGACCTGTCAGAATCTTCAATGCATTCTTACTGACCAGAGAGGAGATCCTGTACAAAAATCTTGTTCTATGGTTGACTTTTTTTTATTACTTTAGTTGCCATTTTATCACTGGAAAGATTTGCTTCTAAAATGGAACCTAGGGCAGGCCCCTCCAGATAGGATTGCATCCAGCTCACTGATGTATCAACACTGATATGCTTTTAGTTTATCAATCAAAATAGTGATTAAGGGTGTCAAAAGCCTTTTAAGAGCTTTTATGAGGGTTATTCTCATAACTGACATACTCAAAAATAAATAAATGCACAATTAAAAGACTGTCATTTAATTTCAAAGCAGGGGTCTTCAACAGGGGGTCCGGGACCCCTAGGGGGTCCTCAGAGTTACTACAGGGGGGCTGCCAAATCTTTGCGTGATTGTATTTTTTTTTTTTTACATTAACCACTTGAACCCTATTATCCATATTCTGAAGAGAACTTAAGCCAAAAATAGCAGATCTACAAGCTCACAACGCCTCCTTGAACCCTATTATCCATATTCTGGAGAGAACTTAAGCCAAAATAGCAGATCTACAAGCTCACACAACGCCTGGCGCTGCAAGGCGTTGTGAGCTTGTAGATCGGTTATTTTTGGCAAAGAGTTTTGGTGTTGGTGTATGAAATCTATGAAAATACAAATGGCATACAGTATGTAGTGGGGGTCCCTGCTTCATCTCTCTTTCAGCTAGGGGATCATTGGGCTGAAAACGTTGCAGACCCCTGTCATGAGGACCCTGGACCCTAACCAAGCTAAGCAAAGCTGTAAAATGCAGACATTTCACTGGACACCACTAGATGGAGACAAAAGAACACCGTTTGAAGTCATTTGGTCCTGAATACAGAGATGCCAAATGCCACAACACCACGTTAAATGAACCTTTGCAGTGGCTGACAGGGTTCTTTGGAAAAGGCGTCCCCACGCATAAAGGCTGCAGGAAATTGACAGACAATCGCCTGAGATAACCCCGTCCAGAGCCTTCCTGTAACAGTCGACAAACAGACAGCTATTTGTTGGGCGGGTGAAGACATCTCTCGACATTAATGAAGCCTGCTCAGTTCACTGCAGTGGTGTAAAGTAACTAAGTACATTTACTCAATTACTGTACTTAAGTACAATTTTTTGGTATTTCCTTTTTACTTAACTGAGTATTTCAAATTTTCAGAACTTTTACTTCTACTCCACTACATCTCAGAGACAAATATTGTACTTTTACTCCACTACAATTATTTTAAAACTTTAGTTACTGGTTACATTGTATATCTTGATTATTATTACAACACCTACATCCACTTTAGCCCTATTCATTTCGGCCATTTGAAAATAGCAGATCTTCAAGCTCACAATGCATCGAAAGAGGCATTATTTGTGAGCTTGTAGATCTGCTATTTTCAAAATATTTGTATTCATTTGAAAACTTGAAACGGGACATTCTGCATATTGACTGAATCACTTTTGGTACTTTAAGTACATTTTGATACCACTACTTTTGTGCTTTTACTCAAGTATAACAGAAGTATTTCTACATACTTTTACTTAGGTAAAAAATGCGAGTACTTTTCCCACCACTGCTCCAGAGCCCATAGACTGTAACAACGTTGCGTCACCAAAAGTTAACCACGCCCCCTTTTCCGATGGTCCAGCCCCTTGGGAGGCAAACTGTACATAGAGACGTGCTTAAGACTAGAGAATGACGGTGGTTTGTGTTTGTAAACATTAACTTCTTTGCCGACTACATAGTGATCAGTACACACTGTACATGTGTGGCTGGTCTATGAGAAAGCTGTTCACATGTCGCAGCTCTCCCCTTCAAGATTGAATACAGTGTGAGGCTAACAATGTATTAAAGAGAAGAGACTAGTATGGCTTGGATCTCAGCTGTACCACACAAAGATTTAACGTTCAACAACCTGCCCAAATACAGCCGTGTTTGTTCACGTAATTTTCTCAAAGGTACATTTTTACCAAAAGCATGAAACTGCTATTTTGTCTCTGCTAACTAAAAGTAACTAATGTAACTAGACTAGGATAGCCTAGGGCGGTCCAGAGTGTTAGTGACATTTTTCTCTCTCTAACGCTCTGACAGGCGCGCTGCTACTACCGTGTGAGGTCTCCAACTTTAATAAAAAAAATAAACAAAACTATTTCACTATTCACCGAAACAAAGGCAGTTTTGTGTTATTGAAAGTTGCGGTGAGTAGCAAAATAGCTTTGTTTATTTTTATTAAAGTTGGAGACCTCGCACGGTAGTGGAACGTTCGGTCTATGAGCAGAGCAGCGCGCCTGTCAGTGCGTCCTGTCAGTGCATAACATCCTAGTTACATTACCTAGTTACTTTCAGTTAGCAGAGACAAAATAGCAGTTTCATATCTCCAACTTTAATAAAAAACAAAACAAAACAATTTCACTATTCACCGAAACAAAGGCAGTTTTGTGTTGTTGAAAGTTTCGGTGAGTTGCAAAATAGCTTTGTTTATTTTTATTAAAGTTGGAGACCTCGCACGGTAGTGGAATGTTCGGTCTGTGAGCAGAGCAGCGCTCCTGTCAGTGCTTAACATCCTAGTTACATTATTACCTAGTTACTTTCAGTTAGCAGAGACAAAATAGCAGTTTCATATTTTTGGTTTAAAAAAAAAAACCTTTGAGAAAGTGAAGTGAACAAACACGGCTGTACTTGGGCAGGTTGTTGAACGATAATTCTGTGCGTCGTACAGCTGAGATCCAAGCCATACTACATCTATTTGAGCTCTGTGATGTTCCATGCTGGAAAGCTGACAAATTGTACTGCTTTATCTACCACATTACCTCGACCCGACCTGCTATGGCACTTATGAACTGAGCAAGTCCTCACCATTGTGACTGTGAGTTTAAAAAACAAACACGGTCGGGTCACGGTTTACAAGCTGTTCATGTACCCTCAACCCTAAGACCAATCATCCCAACATGGCCGCCGCTACCAAAAGACACTTGTTGACGCCCCCTTCAGGATTTTTGGGTACTCTCTATAGACAGGCTTCCTGTTTGTAAACATGAGAGGATGCTGCGCGCGCAAGAGAGGGATTTGCATGCAATTTCTAAAGTGAGCCTATAGAGGGCGATATTACCCGCAGCAGCTCTGGTCAAATGTCCATTCATAAAAGAAATGGTCTTCACCGGGTTTAATGAAAGTAGATTCAATTATGCAGTTTGTAATATCTTGTTTACTGAATAAAAATGATTTGTCGGAAGTTGGATCTGTTTGTCCTTTATTTGTATATAATAGCAGCATTATGCCTATTATGCCCATAATAGCAGCATTATGCCTATCTAACTCCTGAACGCGTGACTCCATAGTCTAAACCAGTTGTGCATGATTGGCCAATACGC